>NC_079212.1:138713444-138820944 GCF_029633865.1 Lampris incognitus | reverse complement strand
CCTGCCTGTCCGTCTGCCTGCATATCTGCCTGCCTGCCTGCCTGCCTGTCTGTCTGCACGTCTGTCTGTCTGTCTGTCTGTCTGTCTGCCTGTCCGTCTGCCCGCCCGCCTGCCTGTCTGTCTGTCTGTCTGTCTGTCTGTCTGTCTGTCTGTCTGTCTGTCTGTCTGTCTGTCTGTCTGTCTGTCTGTCTGTCTGTCTGTCTGCCTGTCTGTCTGTCTGTCTGTCTCTTTAGAAATAGAGTTATAGAATTGGTCTGGTGCCTGTTAATCTATTAATACGGAGACGACAGCTCTTGCCTTGCTGACTGGTGGTAAGGCATGGTGATTTATGGGCGGCTGAAGAGCAGACTGACTGTATGTGCTGATTATCTCGGTGAAAAGTGGGGATCATCTCAGTGAAATAGGATGCAAACTGGCCCACGGTTCCCAATAAGCACCGCTGCCGCCTTACCACGGTGTCGACGGAGAGAACCGACTCCGTGTTTGAACTTACGTCACGACACAGGCATCACACAACTGCAGGAGAGGAGGGGCGAAAATGCCCCGTCTTCTTTATCTCACGAGTCTTTATTAATGCTGTCTGCGTCTTTTTATTGATGGCTACGACAACTGAAGTCCTGCTCCACCAATACCCTCAATTAAGTCATTCTGTTCTATCCTCTGAGTACTGCTGTTTTAAAGTAAATAGAGAGACTGAATAGTGCTCATGCTTCTCACAGCAAAAATACCTTTTTTTGGGGGAGGGGGGGGTCAGAATTGTGTATTTACAGCTAAATCGAACTTGTGTTGTGTGCACACCTTTCCCTCTCATTAAAGGTTGGGGCTTTTTGGCCTTGCAAGTTACTTGTGTGGTGACAAATAACACGGATCTAAAGTCATTCTTAATTAAAATAATATGAATAAATTTGAAATGACAGAGGCACCGAATTATGCAATGTTGTCTTAAGAGCAGCAGGGGTGATGTAACCGTGATGTGTCTTTAATGAGGACTTGCTTGATGTACTCAGTTGCGTAACTCTCGGAGTATTGTACGCTCCCTTTCCCAGACGGACCATATAAAATGTCCCCCAACAAGATGCTGAAATCCCTCTTTCAAGAGCCCAGATAAGGTGATAGCTTTCTCTAGAAGTTGTGATTTTTGAATGACAGGGTAGATTTTTTTTTAATTACATTTTTTAGCTGATGACATCATGGAAAAAATATCGAGGTCAAAGTTCCCTCATTTTAACTTCAGATAAGGCATGAGGCGTTGTCTCTCACGGGGGACAGAGGTTGGCGGTCTGGGGCTTGGTCCCCACTATCCTATTTATACACTGCAGTACATAAGATGTGCATGTAGTATTGTTCGAGTGGAGAATTGCAAAAAAGGAAAATTATAATCTCCGTTATTATGCTCGCGGCTGTTTTTGGGGAGCATGATCCCACAAAGCCTTTCCCGAAGAGCAGGACTAAAGGGATTTAACGCCTCAGTATGAAAATGTTGGAACTGAAATTCTCTGTTCTCATGGCAATATAGTCACATGATGTTTGATGACAGATAGCTAGCTAGCTAGCTAGCTATATTGTAGATTGATAGATAGATTGTAGATAGCTAGCTAGCTATATTGATTGATTGATAGATAAATAGAGTGATTGATTGATTCATAGATAGATGGATAGATGATCAACAAATCCGTTGGCTGCTCACCCTCTCCATTCTTTCTCTGGGAAGCTACTGTCTGTGGCCGCTGCTGACTATTTGGGATGTCACTTTGGGTAAAGGCGTCCGCTAAATGAGATAATGTAAAAAATGTACTGTATGCCTTGCTAATGTTAATGAGCTGGCTGTCTCTTTGAAGAACGATAGATACTGTGGCGCCGATAGCATACTCACCTAACCAGTATGTGCACCAACTACTTCTTTCAAAGTGAACGTGTGGAAGGTGAAATTCAATGCGGGCATTGTGATGGCCACAAGGCAACTGCAACTGTGGACCCTTTGGTTTTTATTTGTGTCTGAGTATGTATTAATTTGCTTGTAAATGTTCGGTAGTCCACTCTGCTTAATGGGCGGTTGCAGTTACACCGTGGTTTTTTTTTTTCTTCTTTCACTTAAGGAATGCCGAGCATCTGCATTATTGTGTTGCACAGTTGTAATGAGTTGATTGTGTTTGCAATGAGAGTTAAATCATTTCAATCGTCCCTTGGTATAACAGTTATTTAATGATGTGAAAGATATGCCTCTGTCGTAAAACTACTGCTCTGCCTAGGCCTATGGGTAGGCCTAATGATATCTTTGTGGCTCTCTCTCCCTTCAGCGGAGACCCTCGGTGTACCCCTTGGACTCTACAATTCATAAATGAAACACGCTTCCAGCTCATCTTTCAAACGCAGGTATTACTTGCAGAAGTGTCAAAGTCGGACGCCCTTAATCAAGTAGTTGGTTCTGTACTTTGTAACCCGGCACTGACTTGAGCAGCGCGACAAACATTTAGACTGGTCCGCCATCTAGTGGTTGGAAGGGGCGCTGCATTTTCAAGTCAAGTCAAGCAGGTTTTATTTGTCCCCAGAGGAGCAATTGTTGTGTAGCAGCGGCAACATTTAAACACAAAAACACGCCACAGAACACTTAAGGCAAATAAATACAACATGAGCGAGGAGAACAAAGCCAATGGAAAGCAATGCAACAGTGTTAACGGTGTTTATCAAGGTGGAGCTGGTATCACCTCTTACTATTGGGAGTTTAGCAGTGAAATTGGCTGAGGGAATGGAGGAGTGTTTGTATCTATTGGTTTTTGACTACTGGGTATTTGAAGCGGGAACCAGACGGCAAGGTGTGAAACTCTAGGTGCAGGGGGTGGGTGCTGTCAGACAGGATGGATTCTGCTTTCCTTAACACCCGCTTGTTACACAATTAAGGCGCTGTTGGCTTTTTTTTTTTTTGCATGGCAAATTGGTATTGCAATCAAAGTTCAGCTTGTTATCAATTATAGTGCCCAAGTACTTGTATGACTCAACAATTTCCACCTCCTGACCATTAATCTTAGTGCTGACCGGGTTGCAGGGATTACGTCTAAAGTCAATACACATGTCTTTGGTCTTAGTCACATTTAATTCCATAAAGGCTGCCTGACACCATTTGGAGAAACAGTCTATGACAGGACCATGGGACATTTCATTCTCCCTCAGCAGGCTCACGATCACCGTGTCATCTGCAAATTTCACAATGTGATGATTTTTGAACTCACTGCGGCGGTCATTAGTGTACGGGATGTATAGGAGAGGAGAGAGGACACAGCCCTGAGGGGAGCCGGTTGATGTGGAAGTCAAGCCAGAAAAGTGTCCATTCACTCCCACTCTCTGAGATCTGTTGGCGAGGAAGTCCAAAATCCATCCAACAATGTTGGTGTCCAACCCAAAACGTTCCACAAGCGTCTGCACCAGCAGACGAGGCTGTGTGGTATGGAAGGCTGACGAGAAGTCTACGATCACCAGTCTGGCATGGCTCTTACTACCCTCTAAGTCAGTGTTTCCCAACCCAGTCCTCAAGGAACCCCTATCCTGCAGATTTTCTTTGCAACCCTGAATAGGTACCTGTTTGTAGTTATTCAACCAATCAGCAATGAATTATCTCAGATGTTGCACACCTTGTAAAATTAAGTGCTGTTAGATGATTGGTTGAGTAAGTACAAGCAGGGCTACCCATGCAGGGTTACAATGAAAATCTGCAGGATAGGGGTTCCTTGAGGACTGGGTTGGGAAACGCTGCTCTAAGTGACTGTGAATGAAGTTAGGCAGAGTTATGGTTGCATCCTGAACCCCCCTGTTGGTTTGATACGCAAAGCGCAACAGGTCGAGAAGATGCTCCGTCATGCCCAGAAGTTCCTTTTTAATCAGTTTCCCGAATGGTTTCATAACAAGAGAGGTTAAAGCTACAGGCCTATAGTCATTCAAGGCCTTAGGATGGCTCTTCTTCTTCTCTTTTTTTTTGCAGTGGGAGCTACGGTAGATTGTTCCCATAGATTTTTTTCATTCATGATGGGCTCCCATGAGTAACACTGGAAAAAAGCAAACTGTGTGACTGAAATTTCTTCAACACACAGAATAGTTGAGCTGTGTGAGCATTGCAGCCTGAACATTTTCATTAAAGTGACTTCCTTCTCCGATCACGCCCGTTTGACTGTTGGATTTATTCTTATTTATTTAAAAAAAAATTGGCACCGTCTTGGAAAAGAGAAAAGGTCAAAGGAGTCAGGGACCTTCTAATTGTCAATTTAGCATCTCCATGATTTTGAATGTTCTCAAAACCTATGTTCATCTTATGCTTATGTATCTTCATATCGGGGAAAACAGCTGATAACATACTAAATACAAATACAGCTTATGTGTTTTTGGTTGAGTCAGTGTTTAGATTTCAAACTGCAGAGGAATAGTACATTTCTGAACTTTCTCCTACTGTTTTGAAATCCCTAGTGTGTTTGATTTGATTACTGGTTCAATAATTAAAAAAAACATCAACGATGTGTTCTGTTCCCTTCTTTAGCGGATGAAATATATGCCTCCATTGTAAAACATGTAGGGCACATTCTAACATATTTATGGAAGGGGAAGAGCTTGAAATCGTTCAAGAATTCAAATATCTTGGTGTTACACTGGACTCCACATCATCGTTTAAGAATCATGCAAAAAAGATATCAAAAACTATTAAATTCAGTCCAAAGGAGGTGAATCAAGTGCAACTGGACTTGGTATATATCCGTGAAGACGTTTTGCCTCTCATCCAAGAGGCTTCCTCAGTTCTTGCCTTTCTGACTAGACCAAGCTAGTCTGACTGGCTGGTGATGAGACTCAGATATTTATCCTCTTTGGAGTCGTTGTCAGAGCTATAGATGTGCATGGCTCTTTGTGTCCCGATGTTAAGCAGCGACGGTCGTTGGGGGGGTTAGTTTCGACTTCGTTAGTGCTCCATTCAGTGGTCATGAGAGTCGTTGGAGCCGTTAGTGGCCGACTGTTGTTCTTGGAGGCTAGGCTTCTTGAGTCTCCTGGGTAGAGATGAAAGGAGGGCATTGTAAGTGGGAGATAGGTGGTGTCGCAGACCTCCTCCTCTGTTGAGGGATGGCTTTTCCAGTTTCACATAGATGGCTTCCTTCACCCCTCTTTCAAACCATCTATCTTCCCTGTCCAAAATGTGTACGTTGCTGTCCTCGAAGGAGTGTGTCTTCTCCTTTAGGTGTAGATAGACTGCTGAGTCTCGTCCTGAGGAGTTTGGCCTTCTGTGTTGGGCCATCCGTTTGTGTAGTGGTTGTTTGGTTTCTCCTATGTATAGGTCAGTGCAATCCTCATTGCATTGTACAACATACACCAGATTGCTTTTCCAGGTGTGTGGTACACGGTCTTTGGGATGAACCAGGCTTTGTCGGAGTATGTTGCTGGGTTTGAAGTATACCGGGATGCGGTGTTTGTTAAAAAATCTCCTGAGTTTTTCGGAGATGAGGAAGCCTCTTGGATGAGAGGCGAAACGTCTTCACGGATATATACCAAGTCCAGTTGCACTCGATTCAATTCCTTTGGATAACCATGACCTGGATGAATGAGAACATTCACAGACATATTAAATTCAGTCTTTATAATTTTAGGCAGATTAGATCATCATTATCAGAAAATGCTGCTGGGATGTTCCTTCCCTCGAGGATTTTTTCTCATATTGAATACTGTTTCACAAACTGGTCATTCACAAGTGAAACAACACTCAAACCAATAGCATCACTCTTTAAAAAAAGCCATAAAAATCTTCGACAGAAAGCCTTCTTCTTTTCACCATTGCAATACTCTAGAGAAACACAATCTCCTAAATTTCGAGAATTTTAAAACATTCACATATGCCTACTCTGTACACAAGTCACTACACGGTCTTGCCCCACCTCCATTAAATGAGTACATTAAAATAAGAGCCAACAGTACGAGAATAACTCCAAGGGCCTCCACTAGAGGGGGTTGTGAGGTACCCTTCAGACGCACCACTTTCAGTCAAACAGTGTTATCAATTAAGGGCACTAAGATCTGGAACAACACACCTTCTGCAATAAGAGGATGCCCCACATTCCTCACTTTTAAAGCCCATTTTTTTAAAAATGGCTGAAATTACAACAAGTTTCTGATCATTTGTAATCTGTGCGAGCTCAGTCCCGCCTTGTCCTGCTGATTGTATCAGCCACTTGTGTGTTATGTGTTTCATGTTGTATTGTATTGTATTGTGGTGTATGGTTTTGTGGGGTGTATAATGTTGTATTGTACGTATTGTTGTGTATTTTAGTGTTATTGTATTGTGTTGTGGTGTACCACATCTGTTTTTATTTTTTGCTTTGACCTGCCTAGGGACAACGGATGTAAGTTAGCAGTATTGCTACAATCCGGCATGTTTACATGTGCATCTGCGATACCAATGTTCATTAATATGAACTGTCGAATAAAATGTAAAAAAAAATGGAAGTTTTACTCTAGCAAGCCAGGATAATGGCAAGGACTCTTCAATAGGGAGAGACATGGAGCAGTCAATGCATGGGTCAGGACTACCAAGGAGAATGCCAGATAACGTTTTGGAGCCATATACTGACGTATAGAGTGGTTAAGAATATATGCAACACACAAATTGTAGGTGTTTCTATTTTTTTTATGGGACATTTTTTACAAAATGGCAGGCTAGGCTGCTAGCCCACGTAGACCGGCGGTTCCGACAGTCATCCTGGCTGGCGTTTGTTCCCTTGGACAGTGATTTTTTTATTTTATTTTTTTTGGTTTGGACATATGTGTTAGTTTGAATATGTGTGTTCTTAAATGTGTTTTTGTCTGTATGTTGCACTGCTGTGGGCTGGGGGGAACGGCATTTTGTTTAATTTCCTATGCGCAAGTACATGAGGTGAAATGACAAATAAAGTGTTCCTGATAATAATAATTAGCCACACTCCGTTGGTTGCCCTCAATAATGTGACATAAACTGCAAAGGGATAAATATACATCCATCCATCAATCATCCAAACCGCTTATCCCTCAGGGGAGCTGGAGCCTATCCCACAAGTCATTGGGCGGCAGGTGGGGAGACACCCTGCACAGGCCGCCAGGCTATTACAGGACACACACACACACACACACACACACACACACACACACACACACACACACACACACACACACACACACCTAGGGGCAATTTAGTACGGCCGATTCACCTGACCCGCAAGCCTTTGGACTGTGGGAGGAAACCGGAGCCCCCAGAGGAAACCCATGCAGACATGGGGAGAACATGCAAACTCCACACAGGACGACCTGGGACGACCCCAAGGTTGGACTACCCCGGGGCTCGAACCCGGGACCTTCTTGCTGTGAGGCGACCGCGCTAACCACTGCACCACCGTATTGCCTGGGATGGATATACATTTGCATTTATCCATTTGGCAGATGATTTTATTCAAAGTGAGATAGATACACGAGAACCAAATCTGAGTATAAGCAGCAGGGATCACAGAGTCCTACAGAGTAATCATATCACAGCCAAGAGTTAATGTCAGGTCAAGTGCATTTGCGAGAATAAGAAGGCAAGGTAGATTCACGGTGATACATATCAGTATAACAGGTAAATCATTACCAAAGGTGCATAAAATGTCAAGTGAAGGTAGAAGGAGGACGCAATAACCGGTTACATTGGTGGCAGCGGTGGGATCCGGAAGTGTGCAGAGCCTCAGAAGTCTCTTCGGAGCGCGGGAAGAACGAAGCGCGAGGGCGCGCTTCCGGGGAGGGTGACGACTGTTAACTACTGTAGCGAATTCGGGGGACAACGCAACCACAGGAACTGCAGCGGCCGGGAAGCGAACCCATATAGCCCGCACCGCAGGAGGCATCGCTAACCGCTCGACTAAAGGCTCAGACCCAGCAGCCAGCGTGTCTTCTTATCCATGTACGTTACACTACCCCCCCCTCCTTCGGGAAGCGCGTCCCCGCGCTTAAGCATATCAGTTCCTTCACGCCTCAGGGCGCATACGCTTCCGATGGCCTTACGGTCGCTCCATCCCACTTCTGACACCAATGTAGCGAATTCGGGGGACAACGCAACCACAGGAACTGCCGCGGCCGGGAAGCGAACCCGTATAGCCCGCACCGCAGGAGACATCGCTAACCGCTAGACTAAAGGGTCAGACCCGCGAGCCAGCGGCCAGCGTGTCTTCTTGTCCATGCACGTTACACTACTAATAAGAGACATTAGTCCGAAACTAATGCGTCTGACCCTTTAGTCGAGCGGTTAGTGATGTCGCCTTGTGGTGCAGTACGCCCCGTATCGAATCCCGCACCGGGCAAGAAAATAACCGGTTGCAGTAGTAAAAATATAGTTTAATAACCATTTGGATTCACTTTTCAAAGAATATGGGCCTCCTGAAAACGTATTAGATGCTATTCCCTTTCTTGAAGGAAGTAAGCAAGAATAAAGTCCAATGCTTTGCATTATTTTTTCCCCATTGAATATGGACCTCCTCAGCATTCATTACACAACATAGTGTAGCAGATTATTTTCTTGCCCGGTGCGGGATTCGATACGGGGTGTACTGCACCACAAAGCGACATCACTAACCGCTCGGCTAAAGGCTCAGACTCGTTAGCTACGGGCTAACATGTCTAATTAGTAGTTTACAGTCGTCACCCTCTCCCGGAAGCGCGCCCTCGCGCTTTGTCATTCCGCGCTCCGAAAAGACTTCTGAGGATCTGCACACTTCCGGATCCCACCGCTGCCACCAATGTAACCGGTTGTTTTCTTGCCCGGCGCGGGACTCGATACACGGTGTACTGCATCACAAGGTGACGTCACTAACCGCTCGGCTAAAGGGTCGGACCCATTAGTTAGGGACTAACGTGTCTTATTAGTAGTTTACAATAGCATGTAGACAGCAAACACATCCGGGCATATAGACATTACGAACAGTCTAATGATCTTTGGGCATCCCGTTGGCTGAAGTCGGGCTTTTTTTTTTCTTCCAAAACGTATCGTAAAAAAACTTAATTAACGAGCCCGTTGAGATTAATTTCGCACTGTTCCTTTAAAAGCCCCCGCGCGGCGCCCCGGCTTCCAACTCGTACCATGACGTCATCGCTGCTCCGGCCCGGGTTGCCCGTCCCCCCGTCGGAAAAGTGAAGCGTCTCGGCGTCGCGGAGTTTTTTTTTTTTCTTCCTCTCTCTCGTCTGTTGTCTTGTCTCTCACTCAAGCGTTTCTGTTTTTATTTCCCTCAGGTCCAGAGTTTTCACTTTATCTCTGTCTCTTTTTTTTTCCAACCCGAGGATATTTTCCTTTTTCTTCTTTTATGGAATGTTTTTAGAAACCTGCCCTGAAATACTTGTTTCGGCGACGGGTCGAAGGGGACCCCCCCCCTCCTCGAGATGGACAAGCTAGCCGTTTAGCTGCGCTGCTAGCCGGAGATCGCGGGTCAGGAGGAGTATGAGCGAGTTAGCGCGCTAGCGGCTAGCTTTAGCGTACCGCGTCCGGAGACGTTGCGCTCGCCCGTTTGCGTAATAAGCGCCGCGAGTAAGAAGTCACCGTTTACCCCCCCGGACCCGGGTTGGGTCTGCTGAGCAGCCAAGCTAACGCGGGAAAGGAGATAACGGCTGTGAAACAAACACCACGGCGGGTTCGAGAAGTGGCTCGCGCTCATCTCTCCAGTGTGGCAACATGTTTTCCGGCGCACAGAACCAGCAGCCGCTGTTCCCGAACTCGCAGGGGCAACAGAACAGCGCGGGGCAACCGGACACGGGCCCGTTTTTACCCTTTCACGTCAGACCCAGTCTGCAGATCAAGAGGAACGCCATAACGGAAGACTACAAGGTCACAAGTCAGGTGCTTGGTCTGGGCATCAATGGCAAGGTGCTGGAGGTATTCCAGAAGAAGAGTGGGGAAAAGTGCGCGCTGAAGGTAATTATGGTAATGGAAGTTAACGCGTGTAGTACTCCTCAAAACCAAGTCACAAAGTGTCTCTCAAGACAAGGTAGAATCAACAGCTACGAAGTGACAGATTACCGTAAAAGAGCTAAAAGGTGGACTGAGATGGGATACGAGACTGGGATGAGCAATGACATGAGTAAAAGGAGGAGGAATAACAGGTAGACTATGAAAATCTCTTTATGTAGAAAATAACTAAGTTTCGATTGGTGACTTAAAAGATGAAATTGGTTTGCCTAGCTCGAGACTCCCACCCTACTGGGGGCAGTTCAGCAGCTGGGGGGGGGGGAGGAGGAGGGGGGGCTGACAGCAATAGCCTGGTCATCTGTAGTAATCATGTGGGGTTTTGGAAGGATTATTGTGGGGCAGAAAGTAGTTGGATTTCTTACAACAAGTTGTTTGGCCATTCGGGGACATAGTGTAGTCTCGGTTTTTTCTAGAGCGTAAAGGCTCGTGTGCACCTTCAAGTTTCTGGTAGGCAGGTGCGTAGGAGGAAGTATCCAAAGGCAAGAGAAGAGAGGGACTCCTGCACACTGTCCTTGTAATTAAAAGGACGGTGTTCAAAAGTTAGTTTTTCTTCCCGGAAGAGTCACCAGACTCCACTTTTCTCTGTTGGTAAATTATTGTTTTAAAACAAACGAGACTTACCACATCTTCTGTCAACCAACTCTTTTATGACCAAATAAAACCCGTCTTATTGCTTAACAAGTTTAAGCATTCAATGTGGCCTGAACTTCATCCAAATGCTGAACCTGATGGTTTTTATCACTTTTTGAAGTTGCTTGGCTGATGTGAAAAAGCCTTGGAGCTGTTGCACAATACTCTAATAGAGTACAGGGCATGAAGGGGTTAGTTGCTTCAAACTTTTGTTAGCAAGAGATGCAGGGTCACAGCGTTGTTTATGTGATGGCCTGTAGTTAGTTTGGGCGAGTGTGTGTTTTTGTGATGCGTTTCTCTGTGGTGTGTGTGTGTGTGTGTGTGTGTGTGTGCGCGCGCGTGTGTATGGGGGTGTTTTGTAATAACACACTCATGCTCACTTCAACCTGTCTGAAATTACACTAAGTTGCGTATTGTTTGAAAAGTGTAAAATAAAGTCCTGGATATATAGCATTTAACTTCTTATAGCTCTCAAACATCCAGACTAAATAACTGCTCGCTGTGGTTTTTCACATAAAGTTGAATCCTGAATCCGTTTCAGTGCTAGGTTTTGTTTTTTTCTCTTGTAACTGGGGGCCACATTCAATGGATGAGCCCGTGTTATGAATTATGAGATATGGGATATGGTTCCCAGAGTGACAAATCTGTTATTGCATTCCAGTGAACCACCAAATATACCTCTTCAAATCTCTTGGAACTAGTTCACAGGCTACACCCCTCCCTTATTACTGCATCTAAGGAGGGCTCCTTTCATTTCGTGTGGAAAGAAGGAAGTAGATGACTTTTGGAAAGTGCTATTTTTGCTCTTTGCTACTCGTGTTCTTTTGGCATAAGGTTGACCGGTTATCATTTGGCAATGTTACGGGGCGCTGGTGTACGTCAAAGTATGTTTATGATTCAGCTTAGCGAACTTGTATTTGTGTATTAAATAACTGCCAAACGTGCTGACTGCGTGTGACGCGAGCTAGATAATTGAGTTAAAATGGCCTGATTAGAGGGCACTAAATGGCAGCAGATAGACTGCCTTTGGAAATCAAAATACTTTGTTGGGGTTTAATTTTTTTTGTTTTTGTGAATAAAAAAAACAACAAAAAAAGTTATGGGAGGTGAAAGTGGTCACCTTGATCTTATTATCGTGAGTTTTTTTGAAACGTAACAAGGAAGACTGAGACAATTTTCAATAACGCTGTAACATGTATTGTACGGTTATGGGCCTATTTTACGTGTGCCCGCAAACCCTGTTGTATAATGATTGCCTAAGTCAAGCTGCTTGTATTATTTCTGAATGTAGGCCTATATTTTGAATAAGTTGCTTTGAGTTTTTGCTTAACTTGAAAAATCCTTTGCACCGAAAGGAGCCAGTTGAGATGGCTCGGGCATCTGATTAGGATGCCTCCTGGGCACCTTCCTTTGGAGGCTTACCGGGCACGGCCAACTGGGAGGAGACCCCAGGGTAGACCCAGAACTCGCTGGAGGGACTACATGTCCAGTCTGGCCTGGGAATGCCTTGGGATCCCCCAGGTGTAGCTGGAGGGCATTGCTGGGGAGAGGGATGCCTGGAGTGCCCTACTTAGCTTGCTGCCACCACGACCCGGCCCCGGAAAAGCGGCTGAGGATGAGATGAGATGAAAAAGACAGACTGCAGTTTTTTTCCCCCTCCCTTGAGCTGAGGTGTTAGTCATACCATTTTTTTTTCAGCATTCTCCTTAACTTTTATAAACCGTAATGACTTAAAATCAAGCTTCTGCAAAGTACATAGCTACTGGTGTAGTAGCCCTGTTCACACTGATTAGCATTACGCGGACTTTAAAGTCCCAGTTTAGCAATGTTCACACTGTATTTCTTAATTTCTAAATTTGCAATATTAACTAGACGGTGTTTCTGGCACTCATCGCAGTTTGTCTGTTGTTCACAAGTTATTTGTCCATTGTTTCTTACAATCAAATGTTTGTTTGTCTGTTCTCGGAGAGTTGTCTAAATGTATTTCTTACTGCTTGTTTTGTAGAAATTTGACGCCGTTTTGAAATATCGAAAATGGTTTAAGCAAAGCGCATTTTGTATAATGAGAGGAGGCAATAAGCATCCCATTTTTGCAGTTCATATTGGTGAGTGATTTAACAATAGTAGTGGTCGCTAGAAGTTGTGCCATTCTTTGCGGCTGTGAAATAGGCCTGTGGTATTCAGTTATGTACCATGGAGGGGGCGTCTGGGTAGCGTAGCAGTCTATTCTGTTGCCTACCAAAACGGGGATCGCCGGTTCAAATCCCTGTGTTACCCCTGGCTTGGTTGGGCGTCCCTACAGACACAATTGCCTGTGTTTGTGGGTGGGAAGCCGAAAGAAAAAAATTATTTACCATGGAGGTCCGTGTCTATGCAAGTTTTCTTTTCAACCCGGCACTACTCTAGAGATTTCCCTGATTGGTCCTCCTGTCTGTTTGTAGTTGTATTAATCAGTGAAATGAGCTGTTGTAGTGTTTAGTTGGAAAAACTGGGTACATATGGACCTCCATAATGGAATGTCACCTATACCGGCATGTATAGCTAACTGTATGCATAACTGTATATACTATACAGTTGTCTCCATTCACCCCAAGTTGTTGGCCTGCCTTTGTGCGTTAAAAGGAATCTGCTTATCTGTCCCAAAGAATTCATGTAATGTACGTCCCTCCGCTTCTCTGATGTCTGTTAGTCATCCTCTCACGTGTCAGAGCTGGACCTAGTCTCATACTTCTTTCATACAGAACTGAAATTCAGAATTTGCTAGGATTGTCTTTGGTGTGAAATGGTTCGTAGTCGAGAAGTCTTCTTAGGCACTGGTGTGTCATCTTCCTGGTAAGCGTGTCAGTTTAAAAGGGTCCCTCACAGAATTCCATTCTTCGCACATTTGACGTGTTTTGTTAGACGCCACACGTTAAACGCACAACTATGACAATGCATATTCGCCTTCTGGATATACATGTTCAATGTATATCCAGTATGTATGTTCAAATGTATGTTCAAAGACAATGGCATTGCAGTCCACTGGCCAAATGCGCCTCTCTCTTCTGTTTCGCTGTAGCTACAGTGTGGAGCAGCTAAGTAATGACATCTAAAAGGAACTGCGGGTCGTGCAAATACTGGCATTACATGGAAAATAGTATCATACTGGAATAATTACTCCACAAGCAATTTTTTGAGATCAGTGTATGTAAATAGGGAGGTGATGTTACAGAGATAATCATAGGACAGGACGGGATCTGACGTAATTAAAGGGATTTTGTTTGTGTGTGTGTGGGGGGGGGGGACTTTCCAGGAAGAAAAAAAAACAGGAACCGATTTGGCTGTGTGAAAGAGGGATTTATCAGCCATCCCAGGATTTGAAAACAGGTTTTGGATGTGAAAGAGGCTGAGGGCTACTCAGCTGAACTTTGCAGGTCGAGCTGTGGTTTGCATATACACTTTATCCTCCGATGCTGCCGTGTCGGTTGAAGAACAGGGTGTTTGTCGCTTAAACGGCTGATGCCATGGCTGGGCGCTGCATAAACTAACATCCTAGCTCATCCCTTCCCTGACGTCAGCTGAGCCTGCGTTTGCTGTGTCCTATCTATCCCATTCATTAGGTAGCTGAAGACGTCAGGACAAGGAATCTGTCTGCATGCCCCGAGGTGACATCACCTCTCAAAACTTTAGCCTGTCCCCTAACCTAAGTGTCATGCTAACATTGCAGATGAATCATTTGGAATGCTGTGTGTGTGTGTGTGTGTGTGTGTGTGTGTGTGTGTGTGTGTGTGTGTGTGTGTGTGTGTGTGTGTGTGTGTGTGTGTGTGTGTGTGTGTGTGTGTGTGTATGAGTGAGTAAATGATTCAGAGACTAAGGCAGCTGTTGGACTCTGTCACCTGCTGCTACCCCAACTATCCCACCTACCGTTAGAAAAGAAGTAAGAGGTCGTGATGCCCCCATGGGAACGGTCTCTCGATCAAGAGAGTTTTCTTAAGTATAATCATTTAAAATATGAATGTTTCGAATAGCTCATCTCATCAGCCGCTTCTCCGGGTTCGGGTCGTGGTGGCAACAAGCTAAGTAGGGCACTCCGGATGTCCCTCTCCCCAGCAACGCCCTCCAGCTCCTCCTTGGGAATCCCAAGACGTTCCCAGGCCAGATTGGACATGTAGTCCCTCTAGTGAGTTCTGGGTCTACCCCAGGGTGTCCTCCCAGTTGGACATGCCGAGAAAAACCCCCAAAGGAAGGCGCCCAGGAGGCATCCTAATCAGACAGTCGAACCACCTCAACTGGCTCCTTTCAATGTGAAGGAGCAGCGGCTCTACTCCGAGCTCCCTCCGGATGTCCGAGCTCCTCACCCCATCTCTAAGGCTGAGCCCAGACACCCTACAGATGAAATGTTTCCAATATCAAATATTGAAACGTTTCCAATATCAAAACTATAATACATATATTTTTGGACATCGTTTTCTATGTCAGCCACAATTAAGTTAACGTAGCAGACATTTTTATTAAGTCAACGGGGAAGCGTTGGGAGGAGAATGCGTCACTCTCCAAAAAGAACAAAACCGATCCGGAATCCGGTTCAGCCTGGCCACTTCAGTGAATTTCTCCCCCCCCCCCCAAGTTCCCATATGCTCTTTCAGTGCATTCACTCAACATCAGCTCACTTAATAGAATGGTAAAAGGAACAATATGGTAATCGAAACACATAAGAAAAGGTACTCAGTTGCTACGAACGTAAAGTTTTCTACATTGTTTTTTTTGAGAGGTGTAAAAGCAATTAGTTTGGTTTGGTGTACCGTAAACAGAGACGGGCTAAAAAGTTTGGGAAAAGTACAGTTTACTACCCATCCCTTTGTGTGGGTGCTGGATGGTGTGTGCAGTGGTTCTTGTATTTTGTTAGGATAATCCTGTTTTGTCAGTGATAAGGCTATAGATTTTTCTGTTTTGAGCGGATTTCGTAGGGCTTATGAACAAGGTAGACTGTGTGGTTCCTGTCTGACCTTGTTAGTTTGTGTGTGTGTGTGTGTGTGTGTGTGTGTGTGTGTGTGTGTGTGTGTGTGTGTGTGTGTGTGTGTGTGTGTATAGACTGGGCAAGTTTGTGACTGGAGTCTATTCCACCGTACCCTCTGCTGCGTCACTATTGATGTCATTGCTGTGTGACTCATAGCCCCGCTCACCTTTTGTCTCACCATCCTTGATGGGCCCAGATATGTTTTGCTTTATGTTTGAGCTTAACTATACGTCTGGTGTATTCCCAACCGCCGGTGACTGTTAGCTCCATTTCCTCATCACCTTCTCTTGTTTATTCTAACTTGTCCCTTCTGTGCCGTCCCACATATTTCCCTTCTTGCGACATGTTTCCTCCACTCAACATATATTCAGTCGATCACATAAGGGACCTGCTTGTCTCTCTAATTCAGCGTTAGTGTGCTTTGTCACATTTTTCTCTTGCTCATAGCTTCCTCACAGAATTCTCCGGCAGGTTAGCTCAGGTTTTACCGTAAGGGCTCCAATTGAAGCTCACTTCCACTGCTGAATTGGCAGTGAATCAAAAGCAGTTTTTTAAACGATCCAACTTAGTGAGCAAAGCGACACCTTTATATAAAATACAGTGCCGTCTGTACAGTAAAAAGTCCAACAAAAAAAAAAAATTCCCCATGGGGCTTAACGTTTGGTAATTTCTGCTTAGCCTACCTATTTTAAGAAGCAACTGTGAGTAAAATGCTCACCCTTGAGCTCTGCTCTGAAAAACCTATATTTAGTTGGTCTTGAAAAGCTCAGGCTTTGCCACTTAAGGTGAGTTTGCCTGGACGTTACCTCATTGGATTATCATTCTTTTTTCATCCTCTCTGGCCAATAGATGACACCTATGTCTGAGGCAGGAGTTTGTAAGCTACTCATTTACTCTGCTTCCTAAGTGTCAGACGCTTGCATAGGGATGGGACGATACAGGATTTTATCGTGGGTCCCAATAAGAAACACTCATGAAAAGCTGATCGTGGGAATTTCCATTATCGGGATAATCGTAAATGGGGATAGTAGTGCATATCCTCACGAGTGACTTGGAAAAAGCTGTCTAGCTCGTGCTCGCTCTCTCGCTCTCTTCACTGCATTCCGGGAGTTCGGTGCCGTATACTGTTTATGCTTGCGCGACTCACATCGACCGCTGACTCAGTTCGGATAGTGACAGTGGTAAGTGAGTGTTTGGCGTGGAGTTTGGACTGTACTCTTTCTAACTTTATAGATTTTTTCCATCTGTCTTTTCTGCAAGGTCAGGTAAGCGTTTCTTCTGTTTTTGGCTGATTGGTGACTTTCTTGTCATTCTTTTTTTGCTGGTTGTTTTGTGGACGAATAGCGTCCTTCGAGGAGCCACCTCCATCCATCTGTCATGGGATCCAGATAGTCCGGCTGGAGCCCAGTGTGACAAGTGTGATGGTGGAGGAGGTTTTCTTCTCCGTAGGGGAGCAAGTTGTCATTGTGATTACCTGCTGGGTATTGGCAAAAGTCTTCTGTGCTTGTTTGTTTTTCGCTAAAAAGGATTTCACTAAAACTAGGTTAAAATCTAGTATATGGCTGGACCGCAACTATGTTTAGAAAACAGCTGTTGTTACAGGACTACGTTTAAAAAACCGCTGTTTTGACATCAGTTCTGTGAAGAGCGGCTGTACTGGACAGCAGTTTTCAAACCCTGATTATTAATAGTTAAATAGCACCAATTTATTTTTCATATGAAATAATTACCTGGCTACAATCATTGTTCCCATGATCACTGGAAAGTCTTGGCATGACACCCCTTATAACTCTCTGAGGATGCTGATAATTTTCAATCTGCTTGTGGATATTATCGCTGGTGTTTGTGAATTGGTCTTTTTTTGCAATGAGGCATTTCAGTAGTATCCACGAGCAGCAATATATTAGGTTCGTTAGTGTGTGGTGTGAACAGCTGTGCTGATTCGCGGCCCGTAGGGAAACTCCCACTTTCATGTTTACCATCGATGTCGTTGGTCGGCCTACCAATCATGTAACTTCAGTGATGTTGTTGGTCACTGATCCAGTGGCCCAATGGTGTCAGTCAGGGACATTCACGTTGGTAGGGCTGGCCTCGCTGGCCTGTCCAGCCAAAAAGATGTATGTCCTATCCACTACATGTGGAGGAGAGATGCTGGGTATATTGGGAGAAGGATGCTGAATATGGAGCTGCCAGGGAAGAGGAGAAGAGGAAGGCCAAAGAGGAGGTTTATGGATGTGGTGAGGGAGGACATGCAGGTGGCTGGTGTGGCAGAGGAAGATGCAGAAGACAGGAAGAGATGGAAACGGATGATCCGCTGTGGCGCCCCCTAACGGGAGCAGCCAAAAGTAGTAGTAGTAGTATGTCCTATCTGTGATGCAATGAAAATATATTTTTTTCTTAATAAAATGTAAAGTGGTTCCAGTATGTTCTAGTGCCGTTTTAAGCATATTTTGATGCTTATCGGGATATCGTGACTCGCAGTTATTTTGACCAGGATAATCGTAATGTGAAATTTTCATATCATCCCACCCCTATGCTTGCAGTTCACTTCCCACCATTCCTTGATCTGATAGGAGTTTAAGTAGGACTGCATAGTCAGGTCTCACAGATGGAATGGGCCTTATAACATATACCCATTCACCTTTAGTTTTAATTTTTATAAATATGCTCTTGGCAAAAATTAGGATTTATGAGTAAATACCAACTCCTGAGGGATTAATGGGTTTTACCGAGTGCTATTTACAAAACTCTACTTTTGGAGATACGCATTTTGTTATCTCAAGCACATCAATATCAAAAAGTCTCTCCAGATTGCAGGGCAAGGCCCAACCAGCATATCTGAGTTTCATTAGATGGCTCAACATAGAGGAAGAACCAGCCCAGGAAGGAAGGAAGGGGAAGGGAAAACATCCTCCATTCTGAGGGTTGTGAATAAAATCAGGGGCCATGACATTCATTACATTGATTCTTGTTATGGTTACAACCCATATGCTATTTATATAGCACAGACCGTTTTTTAGGATTATTGTATATCTGATTGGTCTCTTTGTACAGTAAACTTCAATACTCTGTATGCTTCTTCTCATTTTCCTGTCGGTGTGACATTCAAATTTCCACAACTTGGGGATTAATAAAAGGCAATTCAATTCAATTCATATATGACTTAGAGGTAACGTCAATGCAGCCAAACTGGCGTGTTTATTTACACAATCAAACCAAACACATGACTGGCGAGAACCTGCCAAGAGAGGGCACATGGATGACAGGACCATAACAATTATGTTTATAAGTAGGCTAGCAGGTGGATTAAATAAAATGAAAATAGTTTGTTCCCCCTTCATATTTGTGGGTAATTCTTTATATCAGCAAAATAAGATGGAAGTGCTGTCAATATAGCGGCAAGTGCAAAAACAATGTTGTATTTAAAGATAATAATAAAAAATAAAAGAAGAAGAAGACAAGTGCACAATTAAACAAACTACATTAGCAGTCTAGCCTACAGTAGGTTCAGTTTTTAACAAAATAGTTTCACAATTAAACAAAACCATTAGGCCTACTACTGTGTCTTTCAACACAACAAATTATGTTTTCTGTGATAACGCAAAATAGTCAGTGCAACAAGGCCTATCTGAAATGCATTGTAGTTCAACTCTTACCAGACACTCTGCACCTTTTCTTAGAGATGATCTCGTCTATTCTAGGCTTAATGTCCTTGGCTGTGGCCAGTTTCAATACCGAGACCAAATGCTGGTCAGTGAGTCGGGATCTGTGGGATGTCTTGTTTAGGTTCATTATGGAGAACATCTGTTCGCACGAGTAAGTGCTTCCGAGCATGGACATGATGCGTGCAGCATGAAGACGGAGCTCTGGCATTGATTCGGGAAGGAGAGGTGCAATCTCAGCAGCCCCGACTGACTGGTACTGGGACTTCAGAGCGCTGCTACATTGCAGTTCAATGAGTTCCAATTGCAGGTGCTCAGGGGCAGTGTCGACATCAATTGCAAAAGGATTTGCGAACAGGTCAAGGTTGAATTTCTGTGATTCAAAATCGGCAAACCTCCTGCTTAATTCCGCTTTGAGTGTGTTCAGTTTGTCAGCATACACTTGGGTCGGGAGTGGAATGGTGACTGTGGCGCTCATTGATTGACAGGTAGGAAAGTGGGTCAAGTTACCTTTGCGCAACTGGCCCTCCCACAGACACAGATTCAGTTCAAATGCCTTCACGGAGTCCCGCATCTCGATGATCAGCTGCTCTCTTCTCTGGAGTTTTAGATTCAGTGAACTGAGATGCTTCGTGATGTCACACATAAACGCCAAGTCGCTCAGCCACTTTTCATCCTCAAGCTCCGGGACGGCCTTCTGTTTGCTTTCCATGAAACGAGCGATCTCAGCGTGGGTGTCGTAAAACCTCGTCAGCACTTTCCCCCAACTCAACCAGCGCACCTCCGTGTGATAGGGCACATCCTCATGCACAGAGTTTTCCTCCTCTAAAAGAGCCCTAAACTGCTGATGATTCAAGCCCCGTGCACGAACAAAGTTCACAGTTTTAGTCACAACAGTCATGACATGTTCCATGTCCAACACCTTACCGCAGAGGGCTTCCTGGTGGATGATGCAGTGGTAGGCTACCAAGTTTTCTCCTGTGTGCCCCATCGCCTTTCGAGTCAAACCGACCAACCCACGAACTTCCCCGCACATCGCCGGTGCACCATCCGTTGTCAGTCCAACAAGTTTATTCCAGGGCAGTTCCATTTTGTTCACGCTCTGCTCCACTTGAGTGAAAATGTCCTGTCCTGTTGTCCCGTGAATCAGTTTCACGTCTAAAAGTTCCTCAGTGACGGACAACTGAGTGTCAACCCCTCAGATGAATATGGACAGCTGGGCTGTGTCCGTCCTGTCTGTACTCTCATCTACCGCTAGTGAGTATGAAACAAAGGCCTTGGCTTTTGTTTTTAGCTGGCTCTCTATATCGGAGGCCAGTTCATCAACACGACTAGCCACAGTATTTTGGGACAGGCTGATGTTTGAAAATGCCTGCTTCTTGTGAGGGCACACAACGTTGCACACTTTTTCAAGGCAGTCTTTAATAAACTCTCCCTCGCTAAACGGCTTGCTAGCCTTTGTGATTTCCTCTGCAATAATAAAACTTGCCTTGGTAGCACCCTCACTTTCACTACTGATGCGAGTGAACATGCTTTGCTGATGTTGAAGGTTGCGTTTCAAGTCTTTGGCTTTCTACAGCCGTTGCTCCATGTCCATGTTAGCATATTGCTCGCCATGCTTCGTTTCGAAGTGTCTGCGGATGTTGTACTCTTGAACACTGCCAGCGACTCTTGACATGCGAGACACACTGGCTTTTGTTTTAATTCACAAAACAGGTATTCAGCTTCCCACCTCTCTTGATACTGTCGATACTCTTTGTCTACTTTTCGTTTTTTTGCCATCGTTTGTTTATGCTAGCTAGCTTTCAATCTCCTTTGCAAAGCGTACATTCAGGTAACGTTACTCGGGTGACGTAGGCGATGCTACTGCAGGAACATGCTACTCAGCATTTCCGTTACTATGGGAAAAAAGCGAAGTGCGGCAGCGCCCTCTTGTGTTTCAGCGTTGCATTGTCACAGACACAAGCTCCCGGGCCACATTCAGTTGATGACCAGGATTGACAGGAGGGCCGGATTAAATATTGCGGAGGGCCGTGTTTGGCCCACGGGCCTTGTTATTGACACATGTGCGTCTAGTGGTTCTTTGGATCATGGATCCTCACCCCCTTCTCTTTACTGGGTATTGTTGGTACCCTCCTACCCTGACAGTAGCAAGTCAAGTCTATTTGTATAGCCCAAAATCACAAGGTAGTCTTGAAGGGTTTTAGAATCAGTACAATATACAACCAGGCGTATCTCCCCTTCTCAGGTGTTTGGACTTGGCGACAAACCACCCCTTTTTTGCCTACCGGGAGAAGGGAAAATACGGAGGCACTGCCTGTGTATCTCTCCTTCTCCAGTGCTCGGATGTAGGCGAAAAACCAGCCGAGGAGTTAGCAGCCAATTGCGGTATAAAACAGGTTTTTCAAAGGTTTTGAATCACCGCAACCACGAGAGGACCTTGATCATAGTCATAACTGCGCACAAAAATGATTCAGCTGACAGGCCCAGTAGTATACAAGATTGGCATGCATGCACGCACGCACGCATGCATGCACACACGGACAGAAAAACCAGTGTTTTTCCTGCCATTATAAGACTTTTGTGCAGCGCCCAAGTCGATTGAATGGGAAATATGGGAATTTTTAAAAAAATATATTCAATGCTCAAGCTAAAAAAAATCTACCTAATAAAAATGTTTTGCCTGACAGTCTGTGGATGTGCAGCCTCCTAGGTAGACCCCCGTACAAATGCGACCAAGGCTTATATGAACTTGCACTTTCCAAAAAAAAGGTTTGCTCTGTGGCCACTTTGGTCTGACCCTAACCTTGTCTTTATATTCATAATATAATAAAGCTGGGTAATTTTTTTTTATGCTCACGCATGCACGACTCACATCAATCTCAAAGTGCTAGAGTAGAGAACCAAAATAACAAAGCGTGTCGATGAATTATGGTCCTCGCTGTATAGAAAAGTAGTTTGCTGATAATCCTATAGGGTTTTCATAATATATAGTATCGAAACAAGTATTGTTTAGGTATCATATAGAATTTGAGGGATTGGGTTTGGTATCGGTATTGAAAAATTTCAAACGATACCCAACCCTAATCATAACCGTCCTTACCGGTTTCATCATTGCAAGCTGTGGCACCAGAAGAAGACCCAGCAGCAGACGCCCCAAAGCTGACGTTAATGTTGGCAGCAGCACGGACATTAACCTTATCAAACACAGAGCAGTTGTCCACTCGTAAATTTATCCCATGCGTGATCAGATGTTTCATCATATTCGACGTATTCCCAGACTTGCATTTGATGATCGCTTTGCAGCGGTTGCATTTTACTGTGGTAGAAGCTAGTTCCCATCGATGCAGAGAACGGTCAACTGAGCATGTGCAAGTACTCGTTGCCTCCGTTGTTTGGGTAGGTTAAGGTTAGGGTTAGGGTGGGGTAAAGCTAATCAGACGCAGAGTAGGGGTGGGTCTTCCTAGAATCCTAGCGCCTGGATGCTACACGCAGGGCGTGTGGAGGCATGGTAGAGGCATGCCGCGCATGCTCAGTTGACCGTTCTCTACTCCATTTCCGTTCTCTGCATCGATGGGAACTAGCCTCTACCATTTTACTGTGTCAGGTTTGCTGTCTATTTTTACAAAGTGTAGCCACGCTTTGGAACCCATAGTAGCGCACTGAATCTTGCCCACCAGTTTTCAACTCCAACGTAGTCACGAGACGCACACCCGTACCAAGTAGCCTCATGCTGATTTGTCAGTCAGTCGCCTGTGTACAACAACGCTAGTAGTGATTGGCTGGCTGCGATAGCGTCACGTCATCTACCGTAAAGTATCGAAATTTGGCACCTTTTTTTCCAAGTTGAGCTGGGATGCGCAACCTTCTTGCATATAGCGGATAAGCAAAGCTTGACTCGGGTTTCTCTTTAGCCTTTGACGTTAGGCATATTTATTTAGGCAAATACAACAGGTCTCTTGGCTCTCTACTACCGAGTACCGACTCTTACAACAAGCTTACAACACACTGTCGCACACAAGAGAACGTGGCGACGTCAAATCTGAATGAACCGTAAAGTATTAAGGCCTAAACATACTCGGGCGGAACGTACGCGGAGCGGACTCCGCCGGACTAAAAGCGGACGTCCGCAAGCCCTGCGCGCGCAAAACTCAGATTTTACGACCGCGATGAGTCCGCGCCGCTGACAATAATACGGCTGGTACCGTAATACAATGAGTAAGGGTGCCATCAAATAACAACGCTTAACACCCAGACTTGAATTTGATGATCGCTTTGCAGCGGTTGCATTTTACGGTGTCAGGTTTGCTGTCTATTTTTACAAAATGTAGCCACGCTTTGGAACGCATAGTAGCTCACTGAATCTCGCCCTCCAGTTTTCAACTCCAGCGCAGTCACGAGACGCACAAGCGTACCAAATAGCTTCATGCTGATTTGTCAGTCAGTCGCCTGTGTACAACAACGCTGGTAGTGATTGGCTAGCTGCGATAGCGTTCACGTCTTCTACCGTAAAGTATCGAAGTTTGGCACCGGTTTTTCCCAAAGACTTTGATACACGGTAGGACTGAGATATTTCGGTTTTCGATACCCAACCCTAGCTATGTTATATGGTTTGGAGACAGTGGCACTGACGAAAAGACAGGAGGCAGAGCTGGAGGTGGCGGAGTTAAAGATGCTAAGATTTTCATTGGGAGTGACGTAGAAGGACAGGATTAGGAATGATTATATTAGAGGGGCAGCTCAGATTGAGATGGTTTGGACATGTGTGGAGGAGAGATGCTGGGTATATTGGGAGAAGGATGCTGAATATGGAGCTGCCAGGGAAGAGGAAAAGAGGAAGGCCAAAGAGGAGGTTTATGGAAGTGGTGAGGGAGGACAAGCAGGTGGCTGGTGTGGCAGAGGAAGATGCAGAGGACAGGAAGAAATGGAAACAGTCAATGACTGCCTGAAGTTTGGAACCCATCGACATCTTCAAATTCCGAGTTTCCTCCTTTGAAATGCTCTGCCAAGACTTAACAGCAGCTGCCTTCAGTTGCTGGTTGTTTGTGGGTCTTTTGGCCATTAGTTTGATCTTCAGCAAGTGAAAAGCATGTTCAATTGGGTTGTGGTCAGGTGACTGACTTGGTCACTGATGAATATTCCACTTTTCTGCCTTCAGAGACTCTTAGGTTGCTTTCTCAGCTTGTTTTGTGTCATTACCATCTGCAGTGTGAAGCGCCGTTGTTGATTTGGCCACTCCTGAAGTGTTTACTATCCATCTGATAGATTTCCTTTGCTTTTTCAGCCTAATGATGGCCTCCATCACTTGTATTGACGCCTCTATGGACTTCCTGTTGAGAGTTCCGATGAACAGCTACCAAATGCAAATGTAAATACTTGGAATGAACTCCAGACCTTTTATCTGCTTACTTTGTCATGGACTAATGATGGAAAAGGGTTTATTTGCCCATGAAACCACTTGTTAAGTCAAGTGTCCAATTACTTTTGATCCTCTGAAAATGGGGTGACCATATATAAAACTGGCTGTAATTCCTGAATGGTTAATGCAATATTTTTGTCCAACCCCTTAAATTCAAGCTAAAAGTCCACACTTCAATCACATATTGGTTACTTCATTTCAAATCCACTGTGGTGGTGTACAGGGGCAAAATTACAAATATCGTGTCACTGTCTATGTATCTAACTGTAAATCAACTGTGCATGTGCAACTCACATCTACGGTTGACTCAGATTAGTCCAGGTAGCGTAGCGGTCTATTCTGTTGCTTACCAACACAGGGATCGTCGGTTCGAATCCCCGTGTTACCTCCGGCTTGTTTGGGCGTCCGTACAGATACAATTTGCTGTGTCTGCGGGTGGGAAGCTAGATGTGGGTATGTGTCCTGGTCGCCGCACTAGCGCCTCCACTGGTCAGTCGAGGGCGCCTGTTCAGGGGGGAGGGGGAACTGGGGGGGAATAGTGTGATCTTCCCATGCGTTACGTCCCCTTGGCGAAACTCCTTGCTGTTACGTGAAAAGAAACAGCTGGCGACTCCACATGTATCGGAGGAAGCATGTGGTAGTCTGAAGCCCTCCCCGGATCTGCAGAGGGGGTGGAGCAGTGACCACGACGGCTTGGAAGAGTGGGGTAGTTGGCCGGGTACAATTGGGGAGAATAAGGGGGGGAAATCCCAAACAAAAAAAACCCCCAGTATATAGCTCATTGCCTATTTGTGCATGATTCTGAAAAAAAAAAAGAAAAAAAAAGGAAATTGAACACATATCTGTCACCTTTTAACAAAACAGAACAGAGAACATGAAAATGTATACAATCCACCACGCGCAAGGGCTAAACATGACCTGTTAAATGAAGTTTAAAACGTGCTCTGGGAAAAATACACATGGTTGACTCTTTTTAACCCTACCATGGGTAGCCTACATGGCGTTCTCTACCTTAATGGGAGCAGCGAGTCTGCGTCTTGGCTGCACACAGGCGGTGGATGCGGGGCTGTATTGATGACAGGAACAACCGCAGGTCGCCCTCCACCTGCAGCCTTGACTGGTACTTGCTTTTAATCAGGGTCAAGGCAGAAAACCTGTACTCACGCAAGTAAGTGGACGTAAGGAAACCGCACATTGTGGTCTTGGAGCATCTGTAGGCCCGGTCCAAGAAAACCCCAGCTTTAAATATACATTACCATACTTTCTGCGCTTTCTGTTGGGTTCAGACATGTTTGTGTATTTCCCAGCTTTTTTTCTTCTTCTTTCCACACCACCCCTGAAACTCTTTGGAGGCAGGCCTCACACTTTAAAAACCACTGATCTAGGTCATTCTGTGTGTAACCAAAATTATAGTGCAAGAGTGTAGTCTTGCTGAGGTTACCCTTGTTGTTTTCATATATAAAAGAATAAGCAAAACTAAACATTTATAGCCATTTCCATCTCTTCCTGTTCTCTGCATCTTCCTCTGTCACACCAGCCACCTGCATGTCTTCCCTCACCACATCCATAAACCTCCTCTTTGGCCTTCCTCTTTTCCTCTTCCCTGGCAGCTCCATATTCAGCATCCTTCTCCCAATATAGCCAGCGTCCCTCCTCCACACATGTCCAAGCCATCTCAATCTTGTCTCTCTTGCTTTGTCTCCAAACCGTCCAACCTGAGCTGTCCCTCTAATGTACTCGCTCCTAATCCTGTCCTTCGTCACCCCCAATGAAAATCTTAGCATATAAATATTTTCCTTTGAAATACTACTATGTAATACAGAACCATATTTTGCAAATATTTACTGTCGTTGAGGCTGATAGATTCTCTCACTTTGAACAGAGACTGCTATCCACTAAATGTATTCACGTTCCTTGCTTGTATAGACACTTTACATTTATAATGTAGTTTTTTTTTATGTCATGGTTACATCAGTTGAGGAACCTGACATCAAATCTCTTCAATCTTACTTGACTTATGAAACAGATTCACAAAATTAAAAGACAATCATACTTGTGGTTGAACCTGTAAACTTCTGATTGTATGCAGAACTTGGAATAAATTTATTCCTGTCTTTTTTTAAGCCCTAGGTTTGAGGTTAATGTTTGTTTTTTGACTTTTATTCAAAGGGATGGTGCAGTGAGACAAAATCGTGCTTGTGTAAAATCGCTGCAGTGATGGCAATAACTATTCCACACAGTGAGTTTTTATAGGCAAGAAATTGTTTAAAAATACCGTGAGCTTGTAAACACGACTACTATTACTACTACTACTACTTTTGGCTGCTCCCGTTAGGGGTCGCCATAGCGGATATCTGTTTCCATCTCTTCCTGTCCTCTGCATCGTCCTCTGTCACACCAGCCACCTGCATGTCCTCCCTCACAACATCCATAAACCTCCTCTTTGGCCTTCTTCTTTTCCTCTTCCCTGGCAGCTCCATATTCAGCATCCTTCTCCCAATATACCCAGCATCTCTCCTCCACACATGTCCAAACCATCTCAATTTTGCCTCTCTTGCTTTGTCTCCAAACCGTCCAACCTGCCCTGTCCCTGTAATATACTCGTTCCTAATCCTGTCCTTCTTTGTCACTCCCAGTGAAAATCGTAGCATCTTCAACTCTGCCACCTCCCGCTCCACCTCCTGTCTTTTCATCGTGCCACTGTCTCCAAACCATATAACATAGCTGGTCTCACAACCGTCTTGTAAACCTTCCCTTTAACTCTTGCTGGTACCCTTCTGTCGCAAAACACTCCTGACACTCTTCTCCACCTACTCAACCCTACCTGTACTCTCTTCTTCCCCTCTCTTCCACACTTCCCATTACTTTGAACAGTTGGCCCCAAGTATTTAAACTCATACTCATCTTGTAGATGCAATCCCCACATATTCAAAATAAATCGTCCAGGCCTTATTTCTGTAGGTAAAGCCTTAGCGGACTGCAGCTTTATAACATTTGACACAGTTTGACCCTGTCATTGGCAGTTTCTCTGGTTTCAGCTATGGCAGAGAGATTTGGAAAAAAATCCAGTTCTTCCTGTCAGCTCTGATCATTTGGCATGCTACATGATATGGCAGCTAAGCACAATGATGGATGCACTGCTTCCTTGAACGGTTGGCATGATTTCCTCAAAGTCTGTAAAGCTCTTACTTCACTTACAAATCCAAAGTCAACATCTGGTGATTTTTGTTATTGATTTATGTTTTACTCCATAAGCTGTTCGATATCCATTTAAATAGTTAGAGAAAAGTAAGTTATTAATGAACATGTAGCCAGAGCATAAATTAATTAGTATTGTCTTTGTTTTGTCAGCTCCAGAAACATGTTCAAGCTTATATTCTAACAGCGTGCGTGTTGGTGGTATTGTTTGCTCTGGAGGAATTTGTAGGTTATCTTATGAGACCAGAGTGAGTTGATGGCACACCAGTGTGACTGCTCACAAGTTTCCGGCATGGTGGCTATCGCTTCCATGTAGCTTATCAATTAAGTCAGGCCTGTGTACAGTCAAGTAAGATGTTATTTGTGTAACCCTAAATCAAAATTTAGTCCCAGAGGGCTTTACAATCACATTACATTCTCCAATGGATAAAAATAGAACAAATGCTAGCCACACTGGAAGCAGCGAAACCGCCAGGCACTGCTCTCACCCGCTTCTAGCCTATGTCTGTGGGCGTGTTGTCTTGTGGATAGATGCATGTTGTGTATTCTTGTGCCCTGTGTAATTATATTAAATGAATGAAAACAGCCCACGTGAGGTAAATAACTAACCCAAGATAAGACAGATATCCATGTTATGTGGATAACATTGTTCTGTACATTATTTTGACACACCAGAAATGCTGACGATTTCCTGCACTTTTAATCAGTTTCTTTTGTGTTCGTCTCTGTTCTTCAGCAGATCATATAATTCTGTTAGCGAGACAGCGCTATGATTGGCCTCTCTTCCTTTTTTGCAGGGGAACTAAAAGCAAACGAATAACCTATTTGTCAAGGCGGGGAATTTTCACTGTGGTCTTTTCTTTCTGTTCAGTTGGCGCCAAGTGAATATCTCGCACGACAGGGTCAAGGGGCCGCATCTGAAGCGTGCCATCGTTACGCCATGAACCCCATCATGCTCTGTGCAAGCGGTTAGCCACCTCTCACTCGGAGTAAATGGAGGCTTTCAATCTGACTTCAACCTTAATTCTGGAGAAAACCCTTAACAGCAAAAAAAAAAAAAAAGAAAAGAAAAAGAGAAACCTCAGGAGGACCATCAGAGGAGACATCCCTCTCCCCAGATGGACAGAGTACACGAGCAGTACCAGCTAACCAAAATAACCATTCAATGAAACTAAATGAGTACTCAAGTTATAGTGAAAGAATGCAGTATGTATCATAGAGACAGTGATTACATAAGTTATGGTAAAATACTCTTAAGTGATCTAGCCTGGGGACATAGGCTAGATGTTTTGAGAATTTTCTCACATTTATATGCCTCATTCTGTCTTTAATGTGGCCTGTTAGACCCTGTTTACACTTGGTTTAAAATGCTTGTCGGTCGATCGGATCACAAGTGGACAGCGAGACACATCGCCGTTTACACCTGTGTCTATCATGCGTCTCCAAATGTGTCCTGCTGACCACTTGTGATCAGATTTCGTTACTCCGAAGAAGAAGAAGATTTGCTGTTACGTCCTTGTCGGGGACACATTAGCGTTTACACTACAAAAGATATGTGGTCAAATGCGTCTCAGACCACCACGGCAAGTGGTTTGAGTAACCGGTTCACAAAACGTTTTGGTGGTCGTTTGCACTTGTGTTTAGCACTCTCCACTTGTGATCCGATCGCCAAAAAACACATTTTAAAACCAAGTGTAAACGGGGTCTTAGTGACTGTTGGTTAAGCCACTGCTGTACCAGGCTGACTCTCATACTGCGTGTTGATCACAGTGAGCCAACGGATGTTTGTTTAGTGTGGTGTTATAGCCAATATTATTTGGTTAAGGACATAACACACAATAGAATCCCATTTGACCCTTCAGATTATTGTGTACATATAAACTGCTTTGTGTGATCATGTGTCATATCTGTCAAAAACAAGCAGATTAGCCTGGGGGAAAAGCTCCTTAACTGAAGCGTTGGCTTGGCATTATAAGCTCCTTTTAACCAAATGAGATTTATAGCACCACCAGTTAAAATGTCATTTTTTTTTCTTTCCCATCACCCATTCAAATAACATTTTACTCTTTTGGGACTGTGTTTGGAAGGATGTGGCATTGTGGTTGTGGCAAGCAGACGTAATACCAGCTATCTTCCGCTGCTCTGTTTTTCTCCGAACCTAGTTCAGGGAAGTAAGTGTGTGATACCCAAAATGATGTAACTCGCACAGAGCCTGAAAGAGTGTTGCTTTTATGAATGGATGGCCAAGCTGCCTTGATGACCTCAAAGAGGACTTTGAAACTGGTGACCTTTTCTTCCTGTCTTTGTCTGCCTTTGCTTTCGATATTATTTGGACTCTTGTCTACCCCGAATCACCAACGTTTTTTTTCCCCAATTTTCTCTCTTTCTTGAGGTGTATCTTCTCTGCCTGAGAGGTTCATGCCGGCTCGGTCAGAAGTTTCTTGACCATTGACACCTCTTCTTCTTCTTCCGGCTTGTTCTCTGTTTTTCAGGGGTCACCACAGCGTTTCCATCAGTACGCTGTGAGGGCACGGCACCAATGGCGGCCGTTGTTAACCCGGGCCTTGACCGAACCAATATGGTCTTGTCAATCTGCATAATGATTTGTCAAAATGTTACGTCGGATGCCCTTCCTGACACAACCACTTACCATATGCACGGGGGCACAGGTAAAGGACTGGATGCCATCCCAGTATTCATGGACTTGCACCCATGCCTGTTGCCGTTCTTGACCATCGACACCAAGGGCTAAAAACAACCCGTGTGTGTGTGTGGGGGGGTGTGTGTCCCCACAGCGGTGTCCACGGTAAACATTTCTGATGCGGTGCATGTGTCAGAGCCTACCTGAGGCCATTTTATCAAACTGGATGGACTCTTTACAAAACACGGATCAGAACATACGTACAAATGTGCTGCTTTTTGTGTGTGTGTGTGTGTGTTTTGATCGGTCTGCTCTCTCTCCGCTCCAAGTCAGTTTTCCTGGACATTTGTGTGTCAGTTGTCTGTTTTCCTGGACACGTGTGTGTCAGTTAAGTGTGGAAATACAACTTGTGACTACCATCTGCCATATTTTATCGCACGGACATTTTACATGAAAATGAATAAATGATCTCTTATCTTTATTTTCTCTCGCTGTTGGGAAGCTTTTTCAGTAGCGTAGCCTGATTTGCTTTCTCGTCAATTCTGCCAAACCTCATATGGGATAAATTCATTACTGCCCATTTATTCATTTTCACAAAAACTTTTGTATCACTACCCAAACTAAGCAAGTAACCTCGCTGCTCCCTCCTCGTCTGTACATCGCCACCGATGGACATCACAACCACGAGCCAGACGTGACATCACGAGTTCAAGCCGAACATAAAAAATGCAGAGCCAGCGAACGTTCGCCTGGAGCCTACTCGTGTCTTCCTTGTGATGTGTTTTGCGAGAAAGGAAGTAAAGTAGTTGAGCGGTGTTAAATTGGTTTTGTCAGTAAAGGGAAGTGAAACGTTGCATTTTCCCTTTCGGTGCCAAAGTTGGCATCACAGTTAAAGTCTCCTTTCTCAAATGTTCTTGTGTCCACTGAAGCTTTCCATCTGGGGACAATATAAGCCATGCTGGTTATTCAGCGTCTTTGGCGACAGGTTAGCCAAATCGCTCATCCTGGCTTACAGAACCATTTGGACTGTTCACCCCCATTAATGCAGTACCTCCTAGCATGGAGGAACAGTGAATAGGATGTATTATTACAGTGAATAGGAAGTGTTATTACCATTATGTCTGTGTATTTTTCCCTGGCTTGAAATGTTTCATCTAATCCCGGATGAGCAAACACACACTGAGTCAGAACCATAGCATGTGTTTTCTGTAGTAAAACCACAAGTGTCATATGATGCAGCTGGGGGATTAACATGGTGAATCAGAAGCTGTCAGTTGAGAGGAGGGGTGGGAGCGGGCCGACACAGGGGACAAGATGTGTCAAAAAATATGCTTACATTTCAAACTACAGTGTCGGTCACTCACTTGTTCATCGGTGCTCTGAATTATGAAGTATCTCTACGTATCTCTTCCTCTCTGTCTACCGACTCCCCCTCTCTCTTTGTCCCCCTAGTTCCTCCTCTTAATCAGACCCTCCTCTCCGTCTCCCCCCCCTACGCCTCTCTCGCCAGCCCGTGTCAGGAAGTGAAACAGCTGTTTCTTTGTGGGGCACTGATGCAGTCACTGGCGCCGTTGTCTGAGTTTCATTCCTTCTCTCCCTCCACCCTCGCAAGTCACTGTCTTGGTGCGCTTGTGTTTTGTTGTGCAATAGGACACCTGCTGGCTAGGCAGCATACAGATGCTACATGCCCTAAAGCATACTGACTGCTTTGGAAGCCAACCAGGGTGTCTGCGCAGGACTTCAGTGGATCTGTTTTTCTAGTAACCACAAATAGCTTGACCAGAAAACGACTTTTTCCTGCTTATTCCTTTATGATGTTCAGTTTCAGCGGCTGACTCAGCGCAATTTCCCATCTCCACGGAAACGCTGCGATCGTTTTGGATCACCAAGCCTACAATAATCTGTTGCTTGGATACCACTCGGTCCCCCCCCCCCCATCACAACACGATTGCCGTAGTTCAAACACACAAGGGTCAGAGGTCATGGGGCTTAATGCCGCAATGTGACTGCAACCTCAGAAACACTACCACACCCAACTGTCAGAATTGTTGTGTTGCATGGAGTTGTTGTTGGTTTTCAAGCACACGTGACAACATGTCCAAAAAACACACCAGTCCTTCAGCCATGAGAGTAGCTTTAATCAGATCATGTCCCAGTGACACACAAACATGTTTTCTGCTTCACTGAGAGGCCATTGCCCAAGGAGCAAATCACACACACACACACAGCTTAATTGGTGGGTTGTTGTTTAACCTTTGTTGTCAGGATTGGGGGCTTTTCTGACCAAGCCGGCGGGGACCCCTAATACCCATCTGTAATCTCTCCCATGTGCACCTCTCACTGCTGAGCCCACTGATGCTCCTTCCCTCTCTTCCCTTATCTGGCCTGTTTCTTGCATCCTACGAGGCAGGTGGAAGATGGATTGTCCATCAGCCCAACCCCCCCCCGCCCCCCACCTTCTCCTGTTCACCCCCAGGCCACGGGGCTTTTGTGTGTTTGCTGGAGGAGGTCATTGTGTGCCCATCTGTCTCCTCATCTCCTGCCTCCTCCATAAGGTTTGCTGCTTCGCCTCAAAGAGCCCACAGCAGATGGGGGGTTAAGCAATCATACAAGCACCAGTAGAGTGGGCACACACACACACACACTTGTGCCTGTGTGTTTAGGAGATGGGGGAGTCTTCGTAGAGGGAGGTTTGCTATATTGGGAGGGTCTAATGTTCTTTTCCGAGCATGTCTTTTTTTTTCTTTCAACTTGCCAACACGAAGACAGATTTACCCCATAGTTCCTCTTGGACAGATGAATGGTGGGGTAATGTTTGTCACATACTGTAATTATATAAACGTCCCTATCCCCAAATCCTAAATGTGAGTATAAGCTATTTAAAAAAAAAGTTATTAGGCATAACAGTGGATGGAAAGTAAAGGAAGACTCGCTTATCTATGGATGTTGTTTGACTGGACACAAAGTGTTAGTCCAAACAGCAGCCATGTCTTATGGTTCACATTCACATCTTGTGTTAATCTTGGGTTATGATTGCTGATTAGCCTACGACAAATTCTGAGCTCTGTATCGAGCAATATGAAAGATAGTGTAACGTGCATGGATAAGTAGACACGTTGGTCCTTGACAGTCGACTGGTTAACGTGGTCGCTTGCGGAGTGGGAGATACGGGTTCGCGTCCCGGCTGTGGTGACGGTCTCCTAGGACTACCCCCCGAATTCGCTACAATACCAAAGTTAATGCTCCACATAGTTAGTCCACTGATGCCTAATCCAGTGTTTCTCAACCGGGGGTCCGTGGACACCTAGGGGTCCGTGAAAATAAAATATCTTTAAAAAAAAGATCCTATGACATTTATAGAAATAGGATTATTTTACTCAAATGTGACTGAGACCTTTATCTACCTAAACTATAAAGGGTAACAGGACTTTTTTCTCTAATTACATCTGTTTCACAAGTGTAATTTATTGTATTTTAATAAGAGATCTCGCTCCCGTTTGCGTTGTTAAAAGTTACTGCATAAAAATTCTGTTGTTACATATATCTGAAAGTTACTGAATACATATTCTGTTTTGTTACATATATCTGAAAGTTACTGAATACATATTCTGTTTTGTTACATATATCTGAAAGTTACTGAATACATATTCTGTTTTGTTACATATATCTGAAAGTTACTGCATAAGAATTCTGTTTTGTTAACTATATCTAAGTTACAACTGAAAGCTCTTATTTTTGCCCCAAAGAGTGAATAAATGCTATAATGTAATTTAAAATGCAGTTTCTACTGTTTCTATCAAATTGCAACCCCCCTCCCCCAAGATCAGGTGGAGGGGTCCTCAGGGTAGATCAAAAATACGCAGGGGGTCCAGGACCCCAAAAAGGTTGAGAACCACTGGCCTAATCCACACGTACAGGGGTAATTTTGAAAACGGGGGTTTTCCTCCTTCGTTCTTAAAAAAAAATTTCTTGTACACACAAGCACTGTTAACCCCCCCCCCCAAAAAAACCTCAAACGCAAAAACGCATGCTGCTCAACGCAACGAATGCACAGTCAAGTGCCAAACCAACAGGCGGCGCTATAAACCTAACCCCAAAGCCATGTTGGTCAATCAGAAGCCTGAAAAAAAAAATTAAAAAAAAAAGCCAACAACAAGCCAAAATCTCTGTTTTCTCTGTCTACACGTCAACACCGAAAACGGGAGCTTCTGAAAAAGTTCATCCTGGAAGGAGTTTTCCAAAAATGTCCATTTTCAGTCACCCAAAACGCAGTTGGTGTGTGGACGAAAGGCTGAAAACCATGGACGTATTATAGTAGAACCGGATACCCGATCTCAAAATGGCGCCTGTTCGTTTATTCTTATGAGAATTGCTCGCCTGGTGCATACGGCGAAAAATTTTCTGGCTTCCGGGTTACTTCCGGGTACACGGGGTCCACGGAATATGCGCAGTAGCGTTACTCCCGTCATGCCCGAGTCTAGGCTATAAGAATGGCTCGCACACAGCCGCGCCGTCATGCAGGGAAGGAGAAAAAAAAGATTTTTCTGGGCTTTGGAAATGTAAAAAAAAAAAAGAAGAAAAGAGATTAAAATCCCACGGCTTAAAGAAATACCATGCAAAGTAATAATTGACCATGATTATAGCTGTAGGCGTCCTGTCAACAGTTTTACAGGCGTCCCTTTTACAAAGGTGGTCTAATGGGGAAAATGCTTTTTGGGCCGCAGGGGATTTTTCGCTGCAATACCGAGAGTGACCTCTGGGGGGATTGGCTGCAAGGCTGAGCGGCGGCGCCGTATCCAGCTCTACTATAATACATCCATGGCCGAAACGCAGTGTTTTCAAAAATACCTGTGAATGTGTGGACTAGGAATGAGTTGAGCCCGCGGCTCTAAGCCGGTCAGTAGCGCAGTGTGATAGATTTACAGTGAGCGAGGCCCCATTTCCCCTCTCAACCCGGCTATGGCCCCAGAGGGGGCGGCGTTTCAAGTTATTGGTAGTGTAACGTGCACCTATAAGTAGACACGTTGGTCGTTGACTAACGAGTCGGACCCTTTAGTCGACTGGTTAACGTTGTCGCTTGCCGAGTGGTAGCCACGGGTTCGCGTCCCGGCTGTGGCGACGGTCTCCCGGACTGCCCCCCCCCCCCGAATTCGCTACAGCATTACGCAATAGCAACGCTTGATATTGAATGTGGGAGGTGTGTGTGTGCACCAGAGGGTTAGAACGACCAGTAAATCCTCAAAATCCATATTAACTGGATTTGATATCGCGATGATAGTTATTTCTTAACTTTTTTTTACATTTTTTTCCCAAATGGATAGAGCACAAAGTTAAAAACATAACCCCCATAGCAAAGGAGAACATTTTGAAGTAGATTTCTAAAACGTTTACTTTCAAGGCATCACTAGTTGAAAACCTTTTTTTTTCTTCTTTTTTTTTTATGAAGCCTCAACATGCAAACACAGTTGTGTCTGTTGGCAGCAGCTGATCTGTACAATGTGCTGGGTGAAAGTTAGCCCACTGGTAGACGTACGAGCTGCCCCTCCCACCTCCTGGTGTGTACATGTGTGCACAGGTTATCGCGTGTGTCAGCGTCTGGGTGTTTTCGCTCAGATGTTTGGTGTGACGCAGGAACGAGGACCCAGCCCTGTTTGCTCTATCCAGACAGGTGCTGGGACTGCGTTTGAGCTCGGCCCTGTGATAAAACAAGAGAGCCATACAGCCTCATCCCATACCCGCTCTTCCTAGTAACCAAGACAGTCACCCTACCTCACCCTACCCCCATTTAGTATCACTCAGCCCAGCGTACGCACACACACACACACACACACAGACACACACACACACACACACTGAAGCGAACACAACTTTGCCAACATACTAGCAATAGGAGTGAATACTGCAATCTGAACATCGTTATTCATGCTTCAATCACAAATATTCTGTGAGGTAATATTAACATTGACAATGTTATTTATCTTTGTATAGTCTTCAAGCGGGGTGGCACAGTGGCACAGTGGTTAGCATGGTCGCCTCACAGCAAGAAGGTACCTGGGTTCGAGCCCCGGGGTAGTCCAACCTTGGGGGTCGTCCTGGGTCGTCGTCTGTGTGGAGTTTGCATCTTCTCTCCCGTGTCTGTGTAGGTTTCCTCCGGATGCTCTGGTTTCCTCCCACAGTCCAAAGACATGTAGGTCAGGTGAATTGGCCATACTAAATTTTCCCTAGGTATGGATGTGTGTGTGTGTGTGTGTGTGTGTGTGTGTGTGTGTGTGTGTGTGTGTGTGTGTGTGTGTGTGTGTGTGTGTGTGTGTGTATATATGTCGGCCCTGTGTGATGGCCTGGTGGCCTGTCTAGGGTGTCTCCTTGCCTGCCGCCCAGTGACTGCTGGAATCGGCTCCAGCATCCCCACAACCCTGAGAGCAGGATAAGCGGTTCGGGTAATGGATGGATGGATGGATGGATGGATGGATGGATGGAGAGTCTTCAAGCGTTTGCTGTTTTTTTTTTTTGCTCCTGCAGATTTTCATTACTTTCTACTGACAAGGGGCACTGATTGCTAACAGAGTCATATGATTGCTTAGTGATCTGAATATTTGTTCAGAATATTGTGAGTATTGCAGTTAGCAGATGTGTAAGTAAATTAGGGGTGTGCCAATTCCCAAATCTCACAGTTCACTACATCTCACGATTCAGGGCTCACAGTTTCGATTCAATACGGTACAGTGGATGCCTTGGTAAGCAAGAGACAAAGAGACAAAACACCATCGCAGGTCTCTGTTTTTTATTTATTTTAAGAATTAGGCCCAGCATTTCGGCATTATCAAGGCACACATTCAAGCAAGTGCAAAAGTTCTAACAACATTTCTTGCCATCTTTTCTTGTTGTGTAACACAATTGCTTTACTTTAAAACTTTAAAAACTACTAGAACGACCAAGGCGGTCATTTTGACCATTTTGGATTTTCAAAGTTTAATAATTTTGTGCAAAAAAGTACAGACTTGCTGCTCCCTGAATGCCCCAAAAATTGCATATATTTGCATTAAAATAAGTTTCAGATCAATTGCACAAAAAAGTTATGACAAGATCTACCTAAAATGACCATGAGCGGTCAAAATGACCGCGTGTAATTTGTGCGTCATCGTGTGCATCATGTCACTATTTATGACGTGTGTTGTTCGCGTCATTTCCTTCGCAACGTTCAGTTCTTTTTTTACATTTCACATTTTATAGGCCTTGGTACGTTTGTTAGGTTAGCAATATGTGTTTTCCATTTTGTTTTTCAGGTATTATTTCCCAACATGTCTGGGTACAGACGCCGTTTCAGACGCACTGTGACTACCACCGAGGCGTTGCAGTATTTACAGGCGTTGGACAGCTGCCATTTTAAATTGTTTGAAAAATAGCATTGCAACGATCACGGCTATGTAGACACGCTAGCCCGTTGGCCAACGGGTCGGACCCTTTAGTCGACTGGTTAGCGTAGTCGCCCGCGACCCGGGTTCGCATCCTGGCTAACTCCTGAATCGGCTACAGTATTGAAGTTGTTGAAATGTGAATTTTGGTGTCAGTCATTTGCTAACAGACATACATATGCGATGCATTAATATCTCAATTGGGTATTTATCTTGACAGAATATAGAGTTTAAAAACCGGCGGTCATTTTGACCTCCCATGGTCGTTTTAGGTAGGAGTGAAATCCCGGATTCCATCCAGTATCGCCCCACCCCTAAAGCAAGCTGAATTTTGTTTCCACTCAGTTCAGGCAAGCAAAATGGATGTGTGTGCCCCGAGGCCCTCTGGTGGGTTAATCCGGCCATGCGCCTGACTGTACAGTGTCATGTGGATATAGGTGTGCCAAATCTGTGGGGTAAAATTGTGGAACAGTCTGAGCATGGAAAGCAAACAAAGTACAAACATTATGCAGATCAAGAAGAAGTACGAAGGCCTGATCATCAAGAGATAATAGGGATGATGACGAGCTGTGTTAACTAAGTTTTATTTATCTCTAAACATTTGTTACCCCCCCCCCCCATTTTTCTTTCTATGACACCGAGTGGATATTTGGGTTGTACGTAGCATTGAGATCTGTTTATTCTTGGTACACGACATCGGGATGTGTTTTTCTTTTTTGAAAATTTGTTTTCCTTGGTGTTTTTTTTTTTTTAACATTTTTTCTCTTATTCTTCACAGTAGTTGAGTTTGTATTGTGCAGCACAACTTGCATCGAATTTGAACTACACAGTACAGCGGGAATCGAGTTTGAAATGTATAGTAGCTGAATTAACTTAAGAGTAGGTGAGAAGAGGTGGGAAAAAATAAGTGTACACTTCCTCCTACTCCTGTTCCAACGTGTAACAAGTAATCTGATGCGTGTGGAGATCTGTTGGCTGAGTTTGATGTGTGGATTTTTTCATGAATTCAGATTATCGGCAATGGCTTATCTGTATGTTATGTCCTGCTTACTTACTTGTTCGATCATCAAATAGTGCAAGTTTGCAGTGCTCTAAAGGCCGTTTCATGGGACCTTTATCAAACATGTAATTCCCCGTTCGCTTTACTGTTTTGCATTCTTTTATATGCATATTTAAAACGAACAAAGCTCCATGTTTCACTTGGGGAACCTTGCTTTCATCAAACAAACCAGTCTAAGGAGGTCAAACATCCAGGAACGCCTAAGATACAGTAAAGGTGTGAAAGGAAGGTAACATAGGCTACATCTTTTTTTGTTGTTGACTACTTTATTAATCCCCGTGGGGCAATTCTTTCTCTGCATTTAACCCATCCTAGCTGTGTAGCTAGGAGCTGTGGGCAGCTGCCATGCAGCACCCTGGGACCAACTCTAGTCTGTCTTGACATGCCTCAGTCAGGGACACAGACAGGAGTATTAATCCTAACATGCATGTCTTTCTGATGGTGGGGGAAACCGGAGCACCCGGAGAAAACCCATCAAAGACACGGGGAGAACATACAAACTCCACACAGAGGACGACCTGGGGTGACCCCCAAGGTTGGACAACCCCGGGGTTCGAACCCAGGTCCTTCTAGCTGTGAGGCGACAGCGCAAACCACTGGGCCACCGTGCTGCCCGATCTTTCACTATCCGATTCTCACTAAATCTGAGCAATTTTTAAAGCACTTCTCAGAACCAGTAACGGAAAATCGTATTTCTAATATAGCCTGTGCGGAGTAGACGACAAAGCAAATAAAAGGTTTTTATTTTATTTTATTTTTTTTGTAAAACAGAATATGTTGTGTATTTCTTATTTAGAACTTGATCTTTTTTCATGGTTACACCATGTCATGTCAAAGCCAAAATCCATGATGGTTTAAAACAGTAATGCGATTTATGAGTTTGCAATATTAGATGTTTTAAACTCACTTGAACACTGTTGATAGCTCAGTGCGGGGGCTCTAAAACTTTTCGGCCAGGGACCCCTTACAGCGTCGAAAGTTTTCCATGGACCCCCCTCATAATAATAACGTTTATTAAGCATATGCTTACTACCATTTGCACTCTTAGATGCCATTGGAACTATCTGTTTTCTAAATCTCCAAAACAGAAACACATTTCTATTTGAATCATGTTAATACCACTTACTGCCACTGGGTGGGAGTAATGGGCACATTATGTTTGTTTTATTGGTGCAAATGGTCGGCATCTGTAGATATGCACTTTTTAACGATAAAGCACAATTCTATCATCCATCTGTCCATTTTCCAAACCGCTCATCCTGCTCTCAGGGTCGCGGGGATGCTGGAGCCTATCCCAGCAGTCATTGGGCGGCAGGTGGGGAGACACCCTGGACAGGCCGCCAGACTATTGCACAGGCTGACACACACACACACCCACACACATTCATACCTAGAGACAATTTAGTACAGCCGATTCACCTGACCTACGTGTCTTTGGACTGTGGGAGGAAACCGAAGCCCCCAGAGGAAACCCACACAGACACGGGGAGAACATGCAAACTCCACACAGGATGACCCGGGACCACCCCCAAGGTTGGACTACGCCAGGGCTCGAACCCAGGACCATCTTGCTGTTAGGTGGCTGCGCTAACCACTGCGCCACCGTGCCGTCCCAATTCTGTAATTTATAGCAAATAATTTCGCAGACCCCCTGGCTATGGGTCGCGGACCCCACTTTGAGAACCACTGGTTCAGTGGATGCTTCTGTCTTGCGAATCTCTCGTACCCTATATTACTTAGTGATGACAGGGATGTGCACATAGCCAACAGTTGAACATGAGGCTTGTATCTTTCCCCATGAGGATCAGCACAAATTTAACCACTGTTAAATAATCTCTGGCTGTGTCTGTAAGGTTTTTTGATGGACAATAACTATCCCCATATGGCAAGCAGATTGAAATCGCACATCCACACACACAGATGACTTGGACACTTTGACGCCAACAACATATCAACCAGATGTCCTTACATGCTGACGGACCTCCTGGACGTGTCAAACACACCACCACGCGTTGATGACAAGCAAAACAGTTCATGTTGGGAAATGAGTAAGACTCGTCCTATGTGAGGGTATATAACCCTTAGAATAAACCTGGAAATGTGGTAGCCTCCTGAAAACTATCAGCAAGCTGCCCTAGTTAGTATGCTATAGTGTTGTTTAATCATAGATGCAACACTCTACTACATTTGTCGAAAATTATCATTCAAATAAAATGCCAGCTGTTATGCTGATATGACCCCATAAGCCCACCATACACCCTCAAACCAAATTCTGAGAAAGGGCATACGCAGTTTACAGTAAAGCATTAATTGTGAAGCAGATCTTTTGAATAATTTTCATGTTTTCAAATAGCATTCAAATCAAAATGGCACACAGAAAGGCACCATTGACCAGCTGTTAAGAACTCAAGAACTTTAAACTTGTTAGTATGTGTGAATGTTCAGTATGAGTAGGACGCTCACTGGACATTGGTGGGTTTCTACTGGGTTTAGTTGAGCTTTGGACACATCCTGAGTTGACATTTGCCCTGGTTAAACAGGACGGAGTAGTGCCTCCACTGGATCGAGTGAGTGGCCAAATCTGCCTGGCAAGGGCCAGAGTATGGTCGAGAAGCCGTAGCAAGGGCAGAATTTTGATCTGCAATTCTCACACCAGACAGGGTTTTGGTCTGATTTAGGTAAACACTAATAATAGTTGGTGGAGACTCATTGGGCAAGCGTGGACTCTGATTCCTTGACTTGTCGCAGTCAGAGGGTTGAATTGGCTTGAAGCCGACTCTTCAACTCTGTCCACTCATTTTGTTTTTTTCTCCTTAACAAAATGTGGTGATTGGCTCAAAGGAGTGAAATAATATCCTCAAAGCCAATGTGACAGTCCTGCTGCAGATGGCAGTTGCGTCCCAGCTTGCTAGCACATATGGTTTAATGCAGGGTGCTCAAGTGAGCAGCCACTTCTCATCAGCTAGCAGCCGTATGTGCCAATTTTAGAGGATTTACGGCTGGTTCTTCCTCTTCCATTTGCAGTAGTGGGTCCAACTAAGAGTGGATCAGTTTGCAGGTCGACGTATTGCAGCATGTATGTTATTAATTGTTGTATTTAGTTGTCAGGTCAGATATGTTTAAGTTTAGGCACAGGTTGGGTGTGGTTAAGGTTAGTGTAAGGACCTGGGTGGGCTGTTAGAGAAAAGGTGAATGATTTCATATTTGACAAAATTGGGTTTCGCCCTGCAAACACATCCATTCTGTTTTCCGACTGTGAGTGATCTTGTTCTCAGCTTATACGAAATTAACTGATGTGTCAATGTCAAGTCAGTTTTATTCGTATAGCCAATTATCACAAATTACAAATTTACCGCATTAGTCAAATTTTAGTTATTTTTATACTGCTTTAAAACTGCTTGATATTTTTTTATCATCATCAGTCGCTTCTCCGGGTTTGGGTTGCGGTGGCAGCAAGCTAAGTAGGGCACTCCAGACGTCCTTCTCCCTAGCAATGCCCTCCAGCTCCTCCGGGGGATCCCAAGGTGTTCCCAGGCCAGATTGGACATGTAGTCCCTCCAGCAAGTTCTGGGTCTACCCTGGGGTTTCCTCCCAGTTTGGACGTGCTTGGAAAACCTCCAAAGGAAGGCGCCCAGGAGGCATCCTAATCAGATGCCCGAACTGCCTCAGCTGGCTCCTTTCGATGTGAAGGAGCAGCGGCTCTACCCCGAGCTCCCTCCGGATGTCCGAACTCCTCACCTTATCTCTAAGGCTGAGCCCGGACACCCTACAGAGGAAACTCATTTCAGCCACTTGTATCTGCGATTTCACCCTTTCGGTCACTACCCAAAGCTCATTACCATAGTTGAGGGTTGGAACAAAGATTGACTGGTAAATTGAGAGCTTTTCCTTCCGGTTCAGCTCCCTCCTCACCACAATGGTCTGATACAACATCCGCATTACTGCAGATGTTGCACCAATCTGCCTGTCAATCTCCCGCTCCATCCTTCCCTCACTTGTGAACAAGACCCCATTACTACTGTAGTACTTTTTGGGACCTCTCCTGTCTTCAATATTCAATTTGCTTTGTTTATATCTAGGTTGTAAATGGTAGTCATTGTTCAAAGTTTACTAGTAACTACTTTTTTTCTGGGATCAGTACTGTGTGTGTGTGTGTATCCCTACGGCAGTGTCCACTGTCCACCAATCTGACCTTTTCAAGGGGGATGGGAGGGTTTTTAAAAGAGAATTATCTTGTCAGGAATCAGTGAAGAGTCACATGAAACACACACACACACACACACACACACACACACACACACACACACACAGAGAGAGAGAGAGAGAGAGAGAGAGAGAGAGAGAGAGAGAGAGAGAGAGAGAGAGAGAGAGGCGCTAATTTATTGGGTCTTTGTAATGGCAGACTGTTGCACAAAGATGGCGCTAAAGTCACACAAAACTGAAACACCAAAGATCCCGCTCCAAAAATGTCAACATTGGCATCCTGTCAGTCTCTCTCCTCACAGCAGCTATGTTCTTTTAGCTGAATTCTTTTATATATATATATATCTATATAGATATATATATATCTATATAGATATATATATATCTATATAGATATATATTTTTTTTTTCAGTTTTTCGGTTTTATATTCAAGACATACACAAGATAAAACAAAACAAAACAAAAGATAACAGACAAAAATCAAAAACAACAAAAAGGAAGAAAAAAAGGAGCTGCCAGACATATATAGATATATAATATAACTTGGTTCACAGCAGCTTTCAAGAAATCACACAGGTATTACAAGAGATAAAAGGTAAAGCGTACCGGGTTGCATCACTACAGACTGTAATTAAAAATTATTTTTTCTTTTAGACAGTCAATGAATGGACCCCATATGCTCAGGAATCTATTGGGTGCTTTAGATTTATGGAAGCAGATTCTCTCCATCTGTATGATTATGATAATTTCATTGAGCCATTTCTGAAAGCGGCGGGGCGTGGGTGATTTCCAGTCCGTTAGGATCATTTTCTTGGCAGCTCCCTTGCCAACCGTCAGTGCCGATTGTTCCTCAGGTGTATAGCTTAACGCAGACTCTGAGCATCCAAACAGTGCCAGTTCTGGATCAGGAGGAATGTCCCTTTCACACTCTGGAGAACCACTGGAACATTTCATACCAAAATTTGTATACATAAGTGAGGACAGAGCCAGAAAAGATGCGCGAGAGAACCTTCTTCAACTTTGCATCTTTTAGCTGACTTCTCAACTGTTGTTGTGAATTTGAAGTGAAAAGGCGAGGGATCACTTTTCCTCATGCGGTGCATTTTAGCTTACACCTTGTCAAACTCATGTCCGCAGATGATGTTGATTTTTTTTTTCCTTCTTTCTTTCTCACCACTGATTAAGCTTAAGAAATGAAACGAGGGAATCCCGTCCACCGTCTCATTGTCTCTGGTTTTAATATCCCAGCGCAGTCATTTTATAGTCGGTGTAAACCTCTTCCCTTCTTCTGTTAAGATGCTGCAGGACTGTGCCAAGGCCCGGAGAGAAGTGGAGCTACATTGGAGGGCGTGGCCATGCACCAATATTGTACGCATTATCGACGTCTACGAGAACCTCTACCAGGGCAAGAATTGCCTCCTCATTGTCATGGAGTGGTGAGTGCTTTTACTTGTGTAGGACAGGGAGACAGGCACACTTAACGTATTTGTTTTACTTCTGTAGACCTACTCAGCCTTTTGACACAGCCCTCAGTGATTCGGGGGTGGCAGACGAGAGCTCCAGCCGGCGTGAAAAGGCCTTGACGAGCATAAAAATCAAATTTCAATTAACAAGCAGATTCATTCAATTTATTGTAAACCGGTTGTGTCCTTCGAAGAAATGTATGGTTTCCTCTTCTCTGTCTTTTGATGTGCAAGACATTAAACCACTAAACCGCCACTACATGTCACATGTGCACATGCTGTGGTTGCCCAGTTTGTCAAGATAGCAATGTCCCTGTTCTCTCTAAACCTCTTTCCCACGTACACACATGTGCGCGCACACAAACACACTCGCAAGCACTTAAAAGTGATGACTAATTTCCATGACCAGCTGTGTGTTCAGCATATGCCGCCATTCAAATATTTCTCAATAAATGAGTGTGCGATTGAATTCTCTGCGTTCCGTTTTCTCCCTGGTTGTGCTGCAACTAGGTTGCTTATCAAATAAGGGGCGATCACTGTTGTCAGTCACTGTGGTGATTCAGTGAACTCTCAAGTGAAAGCAAATGACTGACTTGTTCTATCCAAGCAACAGTACCAGCAAAACCTTTTCTAATTGTAGAGTTGCATGTTCTTAGCAGTCGCTGCAGAGTTCAAGGTGGATAAATTGCCAAATGGACTCTGTTGAATATTGCCTACCTTTCTGATTTGTATTCCCTCTCGTGGCCGCCAGGTCCCTCCACCCACGCCCTCTGTGCTTGAATTCCTTTTTGATGTTGGTAATGCTCAGCTTTCCTCCAGTCTGACTAAAGGATGGTGCTGCTCTCCCTGCTGTCTTCGAAAATACAGTAGCAAACACGTTGTCTCCAGGCAGCCAAATATACGAGTGAGTTTTGACGCCAGTGCGGAAGTGGCGACAGACGCAGTTAAGCAGTTGCCCCGTTAGGCCGTCCTACGACTCAAAACTCCAGTCACCGCCGTTTAATCAACGAGACGACAAACCAGGAACTGAAACATCTGTGAATTTTCTCTGCAAGAAGTTATGGTTGTGAAAATATTTTTTTGCGGAATAAATGTGAGGTTATGGAAATATTTCACCTCTTCTACTGTGTCCCGCTTTGGTGATTTTTAAATTAACCGTGCCATCAGGACAATGTGCCTGAGTCAAAGTGTTGCTGTGATTTATGCTGTGATTAAGATATGATTCATCGTGACTTATCTAGGGCAGAAGAACTGCCTCGGCCACATCCATATTAGATGTGGTAGCAGACGCAAAATTCACCTGTGTGTTTGCTCACATATGGCGTTTTCACACTGGCCAAAAAAACCCGCTAATATCCGCCTTTGGTCAGTGTAATATTCAGCACCAGCGGCGGATGTTAGTGGGTTTTCTTGGCCAGTGTGAAAGGGGTCTCACTTACAACCGGTCTCCACCCTTCAACTCTACTGCCTGACTCTGGCCTGATTAATACAACATAGCGGTGCTCATGAACACAATCTCCTGGCTTCAAAATGACTTTTCAAAAACGAATATGAAATGTCACACTCCCTTGGAACACTACATTTGCAGTCACTGGTTGCCCACACAACTAATATGTGTCCCCATGGGTCCGTTAGTAAAATATATGAGAGCGCCTTGGAGAGAGAATGATTTTCAACAGAATGTTCCTGGTGACAACATTTGAGGTTAATCGTGTTCCTGAGACTTCTTTATCATTGAACGGTTCCAGAAATGAGAAATATGTGAAAGAAAGAGCTCTAAAAAGCCTTTCACTGCTTTTTTGTCTTTTTCAGTTTTCTTCCCTTTAGGCATGTCCAATTCCCTATGCATTTACGGTTCTGCGAGTACCACCTTTGCTCTCCAATGCAGGTGGAGTTTCCAATTGCTTCTTATCACCAGTCAGTTGCAGCTTTCTCTGGGGGACTGTAACATAAATGAAGGCTTGTGCTACCCCCCCCCCCCCAGAAAAATCACTATTCACGATGCCAATAGAACTTTGTGTAAACAACGATTTGTGAGTGACAGTACAGTTCTTTCCATGTTCCATGTATGAAGCTTGAAAAATGATCCAGCAGCAAATGTTCTGCCCTTCCCCACTCCTCTGAAATCAGTGCAAAGCAGAAATTTCTATGGGTAGGACTACACTGAAATAGCCGATGTGTAAACATGCTTCCTGGCTATTATCAATAGATTAGTCTGTCTTGTTCTGTCATGCAAATTTGGTCAGATTTTTCACCAATTGTTGATAATTACAGTGAGCAACAGGCTTTAATATAAAATGTACTTTAGTACTATGATGTTATAGGGACTCCTGAGCAAACCAGGCAACTGACAAAATTCCAAGTAGCAGACGTAACAATGATAGCGATGACGTAATGAGTGGTGTCCCATTTCCCAGGTGAAGATTTCATATCCTACCCATTATACCTTCATTCTGAAGGGCCGCTACCCAGTAGAGGGCACTCCAAAACTAGGAGTAGGGCCAGAGGAGAAAGGGGGGGAGGGGGATTGGGCCTTACATTCACCTACCAGGTCTAAAAACTCACTCCCTGATTGCTGATGGCTGGAATACCTGACCGCAGGTGAATGTAATGAATTACCCGGTAAAATAAAAAACCAACCGTACTTTAGGTCCCCAAGGAGTGAATTGAGAACCACAGTTTTAGATGAAACAGCAAAATAGCAACATGTGACGGCTTTACTTCTCAGGGAACATTTCTCACACTATGTATTACTTCAGCATCAGAATAGGATAAAGGATGACTCTGTAAATTTGTGTTTTCCTGTGTGCAGGATGTGTGCGTGCATCATGGGTGTGTGATTGATATTGAGAACTTGAAGGGTGCTGTGGTTAAACAGGGGCGCCCCATGGCTTGTAAGACTTCATCTCAAACTTGCCGACAACACATATGTGCCTGTACACAAGTATCTGCACAAGACACTGCACATACCATTTGACATTGCTGATTGTACCTGAAACTTAAATGAAAGTCATACTGAGGAAGAGGATGTGAAATGAAACTAATTACTTGAAGTAACTCGGGTAGATTTTTCTCACAGTTAATTTAGTTCAGCTGACTAGCGTTATGGGGCTTCTACATTATATAGCTAATTTTTCTATCCTTGCTGCCTTTAACTTGGAATTAAGGGGTACCAATGTTTGTTTTTTTTGCTGTCCAAGGTGGAATTAAGTGTCAATATCCTTGTTGACTTTTTTGGGGGGGCAATTTTGCATATTCCATCTCCACTGGTGAGCTATCGGAGCACAATCGTACCTCACACAGGCATCAGGGAACAATGCCTGCTGACTTTCTTTCCTTTGAATGTAGGACTCTACCTCTCAGAGAACCAGTCAGGTTTTGGGAGCTATTTCCAATTAACAAATGACCTTATCAGAAAACTCCCAGCCTCCCACTAAACTCATCCAAATGCAGTCCCTCGCCAGGCCAGTCATTCAATATGGGGGAAATAACAGTTTTGCTAAAAGGAAAAAAACATACTAGCCAAAAGATGACTTTATTGAGCATCTGACCAGTTTGTTTTATCAAGGCTGTATCCCAATTTCCGTACCGTTCACCCACTACCCCTCGGTTTCAGATATTGCCTGGGTGTCAATGGATGGGTGCCCAACAAACCTTAAAGGTCCAATGAGACAGTATTTGGAGCACTGCAAACTTTCATGATTTGATGTATAGTCAAATGAAAGTGGGTTTTATGATGGGAGTGATTTGACTGACAGCCAGTAATGATGGCTGGGCATTTTCAGAAGAATGCGGTTATCAATATGCTGTTGGCTAGTTTGAATTTGGTGGTGGAAGATCACATGTTTTCTGTCTCACTCACGTTCATTGGACATGCATGCTTGCAAAAAATATCTGCATGCCTGCAAATGTTATTGTACTTATCAGGAAGAGAAAAACATTCTGAGATGCAAAAATATTTGTTTTGCATTTCTAGAACATAGTGTTTAATAGAAATTATGCGATAACAAAAGAGGTAACAAGAATACAATTTTCTTATTTCATGTCACCTTTAATTAATAGGATAACTGCTTTTAGCCAGTGTCAATGAATACATCATAGTTCAAACCAAACGCATGACATCATCATTATCATCATCAGTTCCATAACCTTTTTTGAGGTCGTAGGAGCACAGCTGATGCCTCAACAGGTTGAGTCATCATTGTGTTTCAGTAGGGGGGGTACCTGGTGGTCCTTATCCCCTCTCCAGGTATGAATGGCCGTTAGTTCACAGAGGAACTCATCCGCCATTCGACAGGTTTTGTTTTTAGTCCTGCTGGGTGTCCACTCACCCTCCTCACAACAACCCAAGGGTTGAAGTGGGGGTGCCGGTTTAGACGCCGACGACCCGACAGTTGCAGTTTAACGTCGTACCCAGGACTAAAACGCATGACACCTGTGAGCAAATAAGGCCTGGGAGTTGAAATATCCTTTGTCCATGACAATCCTCATCTCATCTCATCAGCAGCTGCTTCTCCAGGGTTGGGTCGCAGTGGCAACAAGCTAAGTAGGGCACTCCAGATGTCCCTCTCCCCAGCAACACCCTCTAGCTCCTCCTGGGGGATCCCAAGACATTCCCAGGCCAGATTGGACATACATGGAGTCCCTCCAGCGAGTTCTGAGTCTACCCCAGAGTCTCCTCCCAGTTAGATGTGCCCAAAAAACCTCCAAAGGAAGGCGCTCAGGAGGCATGATCATCAGATCCCTGAAGCACCTCAACTGTCTCCTTTCAACACGAAGGAGCAGTGGCTCTACTCCAAGCTCCCTCCGGATGTCTGAGTTCCTCACCCTATCTCTAAGGCTGAGCCCAGACACCCTACGGAGAAAACTCATTTCAGCCGCTTGCATCCGGGATCTCACCCTTTCGGTCACTACCCAAAGCTCATGACCTACGTGAGGGTTGGAATGATGACAGTCTTCTAATAAAAAGGATGTGAGTAAGCAGGCATATGATGTTGTTGTAACATATCTTATTTTGTCCTGCTACTATGTTCCACATCATCCCTTCCAACTTGACAGAGCAACTGAACCACGATGTGTGCTAGAGCTGAATTACTTTAAATACAGCAAACCATTCCATGAAAAAACACAGCCCTACACCTGTTGAGTCAGGTGAACACATGGATAAAAACACATCATCCAAAAATTATAATTAGCTGTACTTATAGAAAAATGAATACGTAAATGCTTAAAATCCCCTCCAAACAAATCAGTTTCAGTTGATGCAAACAGAGTAGTGCAAAAAATGCAAAATGAGGCTTTGCCACCGTTATAGGAGCTGATTTAGCTGGGTGATGGGATAAGACACAAAGGAGTTTTTTTGCCCAGTTTTTTTGTGATTTCTATGCTGTCTGCCTGAGGGAAGGACCACTTGGCAAGCAGGTGGAAGTCATGATAGATGAGGGTTGTTGTTTGCCTTCCTCAGCAACTGAGGATTGTTGTTTGCCTTCCTCAGCAACTATCTGTCTACTCCATTACTGCTACAAACAATGTAATGTTAGTAGGAGCAGTAAAAGTAGTAGAAATAGTAATAATTATTATTACAAGATCTTGATGACTACAGATTTTGTGGTTAGAAAATGATTATGCAATCATACATAACTATATAGAATAAAAATTACTGCTTCTTGTCAACACACAGTTGCATGTTCTACCATAATATAGCCTCTCTCTTAGCGACTTGCACTGATATTGTCACATTTCTGTGAACGAGTCTGCTCTTCCTTTTGATTTCAAGTTTCATTTTGAGTAAGGGTAATAATAAGTAGGGGGTCAACTTCCCATTTGCTGTCAACAGACCACAATACTGCCGAATGAGTTTGCAAGCAAACCTCACATGATGTCGTCCATCGAAGCTCAGACATTATGCATTGCATTTCAATGCAAAATTGTGTTGCCTTCTCTGGCTTCCACAAGCTTTATACCACCGGAAGTAACAGAAGAGCATGCCTCCACCCCCACCCCTTGCATTTTTACTCAGTTTGCACAAAGCATTTAAACCACATCTAAAAAATTCCCAGGCACCAATACACAAGTATTTTCATATTTATGTTCGGATTAAGCAGTGTAATATGTTGAATCTTGAAGATCTCAGAGCCAGAGCCAATAGCCTACTGTGGTAGTGGGGTGTGCTTTAACGTCGGTTGGAAGACCGCCGTGAAGTTGGCACCCCATTTAATCAGAACATGAATAAAAAATATCATCCATTTGTGCAGCATTTGTACTGATTTGTGACGCAAAAACTATTTGTTTGTGCTGTAGTGGTTTTTGAGATATTAAGCATTTTATAGGCTGTGACGTCACCCTGCACCCCATTATCATCCAAATTGTTCAAAACTGGTCTCGTTTGTTTGTGCTTGGTTTGTGCCCGTTTGTGCCGTTAAACTAGAATGACTGGGATTTAACTCCTACCTAAAACGACCATGAGCGGTCAAAATGACCGCCGGTTTTTAAACTATATTCTGTCAAGATAAATACCCAATTGAGATATTAATACATTGCAAATGTTAGTTTGTTAGGAAACCGACTGACACCAAAATTAACATTTTAACAACTATAATACTATTTTTAAGTAATTTAAACTTTAGAGAGAAATGGTCGAACTTGAATAGCAAAATTGAAAAATATTAACCTGAGAAACAAACAGAAAACACATATTGCTAATCTTACAAACGTAACAAGGCTTGTAAAACGTGAAATGTAAAAAAATAATTGAAAATAAATATTGAAGCAGTCCCAAACAACGACCGGAACTTAAAAGCTACTAGAACGACCGTGGGCGGTCATTTTGACCGCCACTGTTTTTAAACTCCGTATTCTGTCAAGATAAATACCCCACTGAGATATTAATGCATTACATATGTTAGTATGTCTGTTAAAAAACTAACTGACACCAAAATTGCAATTTTAACATCTTTACTACTATTTTTGAAACAAGTTAAAATCACCGCTGTCCAACTCCTGTAAATACTGCAACGCCTCGGTGGTAGTCACGGTGCGTCTGTAACCAGACATGTTGGAAATGATCAAAAATCAAATCTAGACTATTTCTCTGCACTGGAGGACGCTAGTTTTTTCTAGGTCAGAGTAATGAACTTCAGAAAGGAAATGATGCGACCAAACATGTCATATGAAATGACGCGCACGATCACGCGCAAATTATGAGCTGTCATTTTGACTGCTCACGGTCGTTTTAGGTAGATCGTATCATAACCTTTTTGTGCAATTGGTCTCAAACTCGTTTTAATGCAAATATATGCAGTTTTATGAGAATTCGGGGAGCGGCAGGTCTGTATCCCCCCCCCCCCCACAAGTTACTAAACTTTGAAAATCCAAAATGGTCATAATGACCTCCTTCTTTGGTCGTTTTAAAAGAAACGTGTGCTCTTTCAGTATTTAAGAAATAAAACATTATTGTGGCAAGCCGGCATGGAAGAACAAGTCAAGAGGCAGAGATCTCTTTTTAATCGCAACTCCCGTTTCCCATACACCGCACGACCCCGGGGGGGCTCTGTTATTATGCCCCCCCCCCCCATGTCACAGCAACTGGCGACGTCAGTCACGGTCCTAAGGTCAGTCAGTCAGTAACAGTCCTCTACCCAGTCTGAGTGAAACCCCCAAACAACAACATATCCCAACAAAAAAGAGAACACATGAACATGCAAAAATATAACACAGCTCCACACCAACACACCAACAGTCCCATGAGCCCCTACGCTTCCCCAGCACGGAGCCGCCGACAGTCGGAGCGACCGCCTCGCCCGGTCGTTTCAGTATTCTGCTAAAGGAGTGACACAATTCTGAACCCCATTGTCATCAAAATCGTCCAACTGGTGTCGTTTGTTTGCTCTCGATTTGTGCAATTACTTGTGCTCTCTGAAGAAATATGAAGTTTAAAAAAAAAAAAAATGTGTTACTTCACGTATGCTTAAATGTACGTTGTATGCCCTGTGCTGGCAGGCAAGATTCTTGCTTCAGCATACCAGCTCCCTCACACCTCTGGGCGCATGCGCTTTCGTTGGCCTCGTGGTCTCACCATCCCACTTCTGACACCAATGTAGCGAATTTGGGGGGCAGCCGGGAATCGAACCTGACCGTGCTAACCAGTCAACTAAAGGGTTAGCGCAGTCACCCGTGGTGTGGGCAATCTGGGTTTACGGCCCAGCTGTGTCCGGTTGCTGGCTGACCCCCAATTTCACTACACTGGTGTCAGAAGTGGGATAGTGAGACCATGAGGCCAACGAAAGCGCATGCGCCCAGAGGCGTGAGGGAGCTGGTATGCTGAAGCGCGAGGACACACTTTCTGAAGGAGGGGAGGTTTGTAACGACCAGATGGCTAGACTCGCTAGCTCTTGGCTAATGGGTCGGACCTTTTAGTCGACTGGTTAGCGTAGTCGCCTGTGGCGCGGGAGACCCGGGTTCGCGTCCTGGCTGCAGCGGTTCCCGGCTGCCCTCTGAATTCACGACAGTATTTTTGTCTGTAGGCATGTGAGCCTGATGTCTCAGTAAATTCAAACCATTTCAGCAGTATAGCGGAATTTTTTCGTAAATAATGGAAGGAAGCGCCGGAGCCTGGTTTACATCCAAAACCTGCATTCTCTACCATGTTTGCTGTCAAAACTTTAACTACGCTAATACAAACTTGCTCTCAATACTGATAAATCCTCTCTGCGCAGGAAGTTTCAGGTTTCTTTGCCCGCCCTACATTTGCATATTAGTCAGCAATTGGCTTTCGGATTTCTGACGTACCAGATCTAGCTTGCTCGGGGTATTTACTACTTTTATTAATCCCCGTGGCGCAATTCTTCCTCTGCATTTAACGCATCCTAGCTGTGTAGCTAGGAGCAGTGGGCCGCTGCCGTGGTGCGCCCGGGGGACCAACTCCAGTTCGTCTTGCCATGCCTCGGTCAGGGGCACAGACAGGAGGATTAGCACTAACATGCATGTCTTTTTGATGGTGGGGGAAACCGGAGCACCCGGAGAAACCCCACCGCAGACACGGGGAGAACATGCAAACTCCACACAGAGGATGACCTGGGATGACCCCCAAGGTTGGACATCCGCGGGGTTCGAACCCAGGACCTTCTTGCGGTGAGGTGACAGCGCTAACCACTGGGCCACCGTGCCGCGTATGTTTGAATATCAGCCTTTAGGGAAGTGCACGGAAATCTCCCCCACATTACAGGAATGTGAAAACACCATTCTCGTGACAAACTTGCACACATAAGTCAGTATAGTCAAGGTCAGGCACTTGCGGGGACACAAACATAAGAAAAACAGATTTCTGAGTGGAGGGGGATCTTAAGTAAAAAGCCCATGTTACCGCCTGAACAGTGTTCGCCTTCCATTTCAGAGCCCTCCACTGGCAACAACTCTTCTGTGTATGTCTATGTTGTGTGTCTTTGTGTTTTCCAGCATGAACGGAGGAGAGTTGTTTAGTCGAATTCAAGACAGAGGAGACCAGGCCTTCACAGAGAGAGGTAACTAGCTGGAGTTACCACACAAACATTACTTTACATGCTATGGCTACGTATATCTTTTTATGTGTGGTTTCACTGATACGTATCAGCTGACAGACAAACAAATAAGGCTGTAAAAAAGGTGAACCGTCAGATATTCTGGCCACCCAGATGTGGAATTAGTGTGGATTTAGAAGTTCGATGTCAGTAGACTGTCAAGACACGTGATCTACAGAGTCTGAATTGTGTGTTGCTCTTTAATACTGAAACTTGTCACCGTCCTGCAGAGGCGTCCAACATAATGCTGAGCATAGGCGAGGCCATCCAGTTTCTGCACGCAATCAACATCGCCCACAGAGATGTTAAGGTTTGTACCACACAAATGTCACCTACATTAATCAAAGCCGTGATTTAATATGGACTACGTGTTGTCATGGTGGTAAAGACATAATTTCTCCACTGTTGGCGAAAAACCAGACAGAGAGAGGTAGCACTGCCCAGGCAGTAACCAATAAAATGTTCCTTTGTTCTCTTTTTCTACCATATCCCTGCAGCCGGAAAATATACTGTATACCTCCAAGAGGCCTGACGCATTGCTTAAACTCACAGACTTTGGTTTTGCCAAGGAGACCACCTCACACAACTCCCTAAATACCCCCTGCTACACACCCTATTATGTTGGTAAGGGTCTGTGCACACACAAAAACGTGCGCACACATCTTTTATTTTTGTCCTTTTTTTATGCTTCTGAAATTCCTGGTTGAACTAGCAGAGGTTACTCTGTCACCCTTTGCCTGTGTCACCCCTCCTCCATATGTTATCCTGATTATTACATTTCCTCCTGCAGCCCCAGAGGTCCTGGGTCCAGAGAAATACGATAAGTCCTGTGACATGTGGTCATTGGGGGTCATCATGTATATCTTGTAAGTCAGTCCTGGTTTGCCAGCCCCTAAAATCCCGTTCTTTCTCTGTCTCTCTCTCATATTTTGTTAACTTGTCTAGTCATCCGATGGGTTCGTCACATAATGTCTCATGGTCCCTTTAGGTTGTGTGGATACCCGCCCTTCTATTCCAACCATGGTCTAGCCATCTCTCCTGGGATGAAGAGAAGGATCAGAATGGGCCAGTACGAGTTTCCCGATCCTGAATGGTCTGATGTATCTGAGGAGGGTAGGTGGATGTATGGCCTAACTGTTAGACGTGTCAGCACTAACTAAATGAGATGTTGATATGCAGCTAGGAGATAGCCTACACAGGTTTCAACAAGTTTTCCATCACCGATCTCTCCATTTCCATCACTGTTAGGTTGACAGGTATGTGTTTCATGCAAAAAGGGTCAGTGTGACGTCCGGGTAACGTAGCGGTCTATTCCGTTGCCTACCAACACGGGGATCACCTGCTCGAATCCCCATGTTACCTCCAGCTTGGTCGGGTGTCCCTACAGACACAATTGGCCGTGTCTGCGGGTGGGAGGCAGGATGTGGGTATGTGTCCTGGTCGCTGCACTAGCGCCTCCTCTGGTCGGTTGGGGGCACCTATTCGGAGGGGGGGGGGACTGGGGGGAATAGCATGATCCTCCCACGCGCTACGTCCCCCTGGCGAAACTCCTCACTGTCAGGTGAAAAGAAGCGGCTGGCGACTCCACATGTATCGGAGGAGGCATGTGGTAGTCTGCAGCCCTCCCTGGATCAGCAGAGGGGGTGGAGCAGCGACCGGGACGGCTCGGAGAGCAGGGTGATTGGCCAGGTACAGTTGGGGGTGAAAAAAGGGAGGGGGGGGGGGAGGTTCAGTATATTGCTGTTGAGAGCCATGAGGGATAGAAATTGCTAGAATTGACTGAGGGTGATGTTCTCACTAGCTTTAATCATACTTTTCATTCAAAAGACTTGCTTCTCAGACTTGTGCTTTTAGTTCTCTGCAATTGTTCCCAATTTTGCTGTTTGGAAATTGGTTTTCTTCAAACAGTTAAAAGTCACGTCCATTTCTCTGTTGGGTCTCCGACTAAAGAGAATTTTCAGAGGTTGTTTCTGTATTGGTGATCACGATTGCCAGAACAGTTAAATATCATTAAGGCATTTCATTTACATAGTATAAGCTTAGAAAAAAAGCATCATATTGATGTCTTCTGTTACTCGAGCCTCCCCGTGTCATTCCTCTCAGCAAAACCGTCTCTGCGGTTAATGTTGCATGTTGAGGCTCGTGCAGACTGGGCCAGATAGCACTATACTGCCATTTTTTAGTTGCATGTGCAACGTTGTATTTTAACCCTTTCTTTAGACGTTAGATGGCAACTCTCGTTTTGCAAGAGAAGTTTCAAAAGGGAAACTAAGAGGAGACTTTTTTTTAAAATTTTTTTATTTGGAATCACATATTAACAGCATTTTTACATAATCATCTTCAGTTAGATAATACTTTTATAAAGTATATCCATTTGAGATAAAAGAAAAAAAAAAAGAAAAGTACAAAAACCATACTTGTCTCCCTTTGCTGAATAAAACCTGTCTGATCTAGAATTATTTGCGGAAGGATTTTTTTTCTTCAATTCTTTTTGCCAGGATGTGGGTAAAGATCTTATTGTCTTGGTTCATAACACTTATCGGCCGATCGCTTCCACATTCAAGTTGATCTTTACCCTCCTTTGGTATCAAGGAGATCGCCGCTTCTCTCTAAGATGGGGGAATTATACCAGTTTTGAGCGCATGGTTATATGTCACTTTCATTGTAGGGATCAGTAGATCGTTCATTTCCTTGTACCACTCCGATGGAAAACCATCCGGTCCTGCCACCTTATTGGGTTTTAAATTTGATATTGCCTTTTTGATTCCCTGATCCAGCGGCATGGTGTCGCCTCACAGCAAGGTCCTGGGTTCGAGCCCCGGGGTAGTCCAACCTTGGGGGGGGTCGTCCCGGGTTGTCCTCTGTGTGGAGTTTGCATGTTCTCCCCGTGTCTGCGTGGGTTTCCTCCGGGTGCTCTGGTTTCCTCCCACAGTCCAAAGACATGTAGGTCAGCTGAATCAGCCATACTAAATTGTCCCTAGGTGTGAATGTGTGTGTGCGTGCGCGCGTGCATATGGCAGCCCCGTGATGGCCCGGCGGCCTGTCCAAGGTGTCTCCCCGCCTGCCGCCCAGTGACTGCTGAGATAGGCTTCAGCATCCCCGCCACCCTGACAACAGGATAAGCGGTCCGGATGGATGGACGGATGGATTTCCTGATCCATAATTTCAAGAGGAGACTTTTTTTATTTGCAAAATTCTACCTGTTGTACTTTTTTTCTCCTACTACTTTGAATTAAAACACAAATACAACCCGTGTTTTGTACTTCCCTTCATAAGGACATATTCAGCTCACCTGGTTTGAGATAAATAGAACAGAACAAAAGGATACCACCGAACAAGTCTGCCCTAAAACAACTCTTTAGACTCAAAAGAGCCGTGACTGAACCAGGGGCAATTACCGTCACTGGTTTTCGTGAGTAAACTCGATGTCCAGTACTAATTACTCATCCCCACAGCTGTTGTAGAAGTACTGTCGATTATATTTGAATGGAGGGAAATCCCTCTTCATTTTTCCTACATAACGAACTCTCGCAATGTACTTGCACACACATCAGATCCACAACTGTTAAAACACACCGGCAGACTGTGTCATCGCTCTGTGCAATGTCTTCCTCCCATGTTTAGATTTATTTGTTCACAAAGTTACCTAAATTATAATCCGCTGTTTGACTTGTCCTGAAACATTTCTAAACTGTTGTGCAATAAAAGTAAAGGTTCCTGTAAACTGTATGTAAAAAAAAGAAAAGAAAGAAAAGGTGCTTTTGGAGGTGTAAGCTATGTGTATTTTCTGCTTGTTTGTTTATGTATAGCCAAACGACTGATTCAGACCCTTCTGAAGACTGAGCCAACCCAGAGGATGACCATCACAGAGTTCATGAATCACCCCTGGATCAATGTAAGCACATACGCTCTGTCAGCACTGGGACCGGCCTACTGTCTCCCCCGTTCTCCCTCTCTCTCTCTCTCCCTTTGTCTCCCTCAATGTCCACACGTACAGGTTCCTAGACTTATGCGAGCGTTCCGCATGCCTGATAGGTCCGTGAGGGCTCGCCGTCCGGTTAGCGTAGTGGTCTGTTCCGTTGCCTGCCAACATGGGCATCACCGGTTCAAATCCCTGTGTTACCTCCGGCTTGGTTGGGTGTCCTTACGGACACAATTGGCCGTGTCTGTGGGTGGGGAAGCCGGGTGTGGGTATGTGTCCTGGTCGCTGCACTAGCGCCTCCTCTGGTCTGTCGGGGCGCCTGTTCAGGAGGGAGGGGGAACTGGGGGAGAATAGCGTGATCCTCCCACGTGGTACGTCCCTCTGGTGAAACTCCTCACTATCAGGTGAGAAGAAGCGGCTGGCGACTCCACATGTATTGGAGGAAGCATGTGGTAGTCTGCAGCCCTCCCCAGATTGGCAGAGGGGGTGGAGCAGCGACCAGGACGGCTCGGATAGTGGGGTAATTGGCGAAATGCAATTGGGGAGAAAAGGGGGGGGGGTCCGTGGGGGCTCAGGGCTGTCCTCCAGTAAGTGCACGAGGGCTCGCTTGCAGATTTTTTGAGCTCTTAATAAGAACTTAGCCTTAAGTTTGCAGCCCTGCAGACTTTGGCTGAGGGAATAACCTACAAACCTTTGGTTGCATTGTGACATTTAAAACAGGGAGAACAGGAGAAGTCCCGGAAATGTTAAAAACAAACTAATGGTTCATGAGACAACACACGTTGCCATTGAAAGAGACGGCAAGAAGAAATTTACATGTAAATATTCTGAAACACACAATGTGCATGTCTGGTGAACTATGTTTTGAACCTACAACATTACTACTATATTATTAAAAAACAGGAAACCTACAATAACAAAACTTTGCAAATAATTATCCCCGCCAGGCGGTCTGTCTGTTGGTCGCTTGCTCGCTAATCTCACATACTATGGGGCCTATCACCCTGAAAGTTTTTGCACAGTTTATGACTGTATGATCGAGAACCTCTTGATCATACAGTGATAAACTGTGGTGATTCAAAACCTTTGAAAAATGTTTGTTCGCGCTATCGCCACTCCCGCCGCTCCCGCCCGTCATTCACTCTCTTGCTCGCTCGACCAACGCTGCTCTGTCACTGCCCACTCGATCGACTTGGGCGCTGCACAAAAGTCTTACAGTGGCAGCAGAAACACTGGTTTTTCTTTGTGTGCGTGTATCTGTCCGCTGCTAATCTCGCCTACTACTCTGCCTTTCAGCCCAATATTTTTTGTGCACAGTTAGGACTGTATGATCAAGGACCTCTCATGGTTGCGGTGATTCAAAACCTTTGAAAAACCTGTTTTCTACCACAATTTAGCGCTAACTCCTCAGCTGGTTGTTGGCTTAAGTCTGACCACTGGAGAAGGGGAGATATGCAGGCAGTGCCTCTGTATCTTCCCGTCTCCCGGTAGGTGAAAAAAGGGGTGGTTTGTTGCCAAGTCCGAGCACCGGAGAAGGGGAGATACACCTGATGGGGATCTGTATCTAGTTAAATGGTCAAAATCAGGCAGTCAGTCACTCACGTGCATCAGTGTTGAAGAATACAAAATCCGTCCATCCGTTATCCAAACCGCTTATCCTGCTTCAGAAACCACATGCAAGGATGTAGGGTAGCACCCGCCAATTTGGAAAAGGACAGGGACAGTGCCTCATTTTCACCAATTTATTTTGGCCAAACTGAATTGGTGAAAATGAGGCCCTGTCCCCAGATGTCATCAACATAACGTGTGATGTCATGAACTGCTTTCCCTGTTCCTGTATGTATACCGTCTCGAGCCTTTGTGCCCCCTGTGCACGTCATCCAGTTATGCTGATCATGCAGGTGACAGTTAAAGTCTGTGAGGGTTCAGGGTTGAGACTTGACACCGGGCCTCTGTTTTTATCGATTGTAAACTGCAACATCCCGACTCGGTTTGATTCCGCTTGTGTTTCCCTGCAGCAGTCGATGGAGGTACCGCAGACTCCGCTCCATACTAGCCGCGTGCTGATGGAGGAGAGGGAAGTGTGGGACGACATCAAGGTGAGAGTCGTCGCCCTCCACCCACAGCAAGCACCTACTGCTGAGCCGAGACAGACAAACCTACGATGGAAAACCAGAAGGGTCGCAGTGCCGCTGACCCAGAAATTCTTTGACTAACAATTCCTGTTTTATCTTTTTTTTTCTCCAAAATATTTTTTTAGGAGGAACTGACCAGTGCCTTGGCAACGATGAGAGTCGACTATGAGCAAATCAGGATCAAGACCATCGAGGACTCGTCCAATCCGCTACTAACAAAGAGGAGAAAGAAAGCCAGCAGTGCGGCGGCGGACAGGCATGCGCACTGAGAGGCGCACGCACGCACGCACGCACACGCGCGCACGCACATACAACACACACATACCTTTTTGAAAATGAAAACAAAGGAAGCAATAATTGTCGACAGGGAAGTGGGAGTGGCAATGCATGAATTTACTCAGTGTTTTTACTTTTCATGACGTGTTCTAATGTTTTGTAGGAATGTTTTGTTTTTGTCACTCAAACCATTTTAACGAACCAACCACTCTGTTGTTATAGAGGGCGTGTTAATTCACGCTTTCACACCAGTTGAGAGACGGCGAATGATCGAAAAGGAGGGAAGAGAGAAAAATGGAAGCTCTCTCTTCTCTCTTTTCCCTAATGTCAGGTTATTACAAGAGGGAGGGGGCTTTAACGATTGGGGGGGGGGAGTAATGTCGAGCCTTAACATCAGCAGTTGTTCTCTTTTCACCCTTCAGCCTTGCTCTAGCTCTTGCCCCCTAAACCTGTGAATGTTGTATCAAACGGCTAAATCTCCAAAAAAAAATAAACAAGGGAAAGATGTTTTAGTCGCGTACATGCAAATTACGCAAATATATTTTTGAAATGACAAGTGGAATGTAAGCTTGAAGTCCCTTACTGTTAGCGGGGAGAAATATATTTGTCTCGTCTTGTGCCGGAGACTGGGAGTGTCGGTCAGATCCATTTTGTCTCAAGTGAATGTAGACCCGAGGCTTATGCAGTTACACTGGCCATGTCTCATTTTGGGAGGGGCGCCCTCGTTCTCTGTCCCCCCTCACTGACGCCGAACTATGGCGATGTGTCTAGTCACAACATTTGAGGGCAGACAGAGGGGGAGCCATGTTTCAATAATTCTCCTGCGGGTAGCTCATAGGACAGTAGAAGCCCTACAGATACTGTATTTTTGTTTTTTTTCTCCACCAGGGCTCTATGACATTGTAGCACGGGCTATTTTCAGTGTTGTTGCGTTGCAAAGCAACAGATGACTTTAACCCCCACCAGGCTCTTCCCCAGGTTGTGCTTTTTAGAAAGTATAATATTGCCATAATATGTTTCAGGTCAAAGCTATGCAGGTGTTTGTTGGTCTAAAATTACTTCCAGGACCTAAGAGTGCTTTGATTAATTTGTTTGCAAATGTCCTGTTGAAGAGATGTTTCGCAAGAGCAGGATGTGTATGTTTGTGTTGTTGTAAACAGCAACATCCAATAGTGCACATGTAGTTAGTTGTACCTGATTGGTCAATCCTTTGCAGTCCGACAGAGAAGATGACCCTGTTTTCTATTAGTTGCACTCACACAACGGCAACTCTTGAGTCAGGTAAGCTCAACGGGACTGTGAACTGTGCCCGAAAAACGCTTCAGCTCTCCGCCATTTGTGGAGAACAGCACTCCCGCACTTCCGGAAGGAAGACATCGGAGTTGTTTTAATGTACTGCTCACCACAGTGGAGCAGAATCTGACATAACACCAGCAAGCTGTCGTCACACAGACGTTGTGACGGTCGGTTCCTCTCTGCAGCATTTTGTCGAAAAACGGCAGGACATCGCCCAGCTCATCTGGGCTCATGAGAATTTTTTTTTTTTCTGTTTATGTCATTGGATTAAGTTGATTTCACATGTTAAAATCACATCCATTTTCCCTTCTCACCCAACAAATGTCTCACACTAAAAGAGAATGTTCATGGAATATTTGTGTTTTTTTTTATTATTGTTTTTATTTTCTTCTCCCTCAGCCCCGTTATTTGAAGGGGAAACACAGATGTGTCCTTTTTTTCATATCATTCAATTGTTGTAAGTCCAACTGCTGTAATTTTGTCTGCTTCAGCTTTGGATTAAAACACAAAACAAAACTTGCACTTATCTCTTTTTCTTAATATGTATAGCATTTATCCATGGTAAGAAAAATAAAAAAACAACAACTGCTGAACAGTATGCAGAATTGGAGCCATATTTTTAACAAAGGCCAAAACGACCGGGGAAAATTAAAACTATGCGAACATGATAACCAACTAGACGCGATTTCAGAGTTACGTTGATCAGCCAAAACATTAAAGCCACCTGCCTAATATTGTGTCGGTCCCCCTCGTGCCACCAAAACAGCTCTGACCCATCGAGGCACGGACTCCACAAGACCTCTGAAGGTGTTCTCTGGTATCTGGCACCAAGACGTTAGCAGCAGATCCTTTAAGTCCTGCAAGTTGCGAGGTGGAGCCTCCATAGATCAGACTTGTTTTTCCAGCACATCCCACAGAAGCTTGATTGGATTGAGATCTAGGGAATTTGGAGGCCAAGGCAACACCTTGAACTCTTTGTTCAGGAATGGTTTGAAGAACATGACAAAGTGTGCAGTGTGGCAGGGTGCATTATCCTGCTGAAAGAGGCCACTGCCATCAGGGAATATCATCGTCATAAGGGGTGTACCTGGTCTGCAACAATGTTTAGGTAGGTGGCACATGTCAAAGTGTACGTTACACACTGTAACATGTGTAATGTACACTTGTGCAATAAAAGTTAAGGTCCTCACCTTTGCTTGACGGCCAGGTGGCAGGCAAAGGTGGGGACTGGGGCGTGCCGACTTCCAGCATCCCAGATTGGTCCTCGGGACGTGGAATGTCACCTCTCTGGCAGGGAAGGCGCCTGAGCTGGTGCAGGAGGTGGAGCAGCACCAACTAGATATAGTTGGGCTCACTTCCACACATAGCATGGGCTCTGGTACTAAACACCTGGAGAGGGGCTGGACTCATTACTTTTCCGGAGTTGACCAAGGTGACAGGCACCGGGCGGGTGTAGGGATACTCACAAGTCCCCGGTTGAGCACCGCCACGTTGGAATTCTCCCCTGGGAATGAGAGGGTTGCCTTCATACGACTGCGAGTCGCTGGGGGAAAGGCTCTGACTATTGCGTGTGCTTATGCACCAAACAGCAGTTCTGAATATCCGGTCTTCTTGGAGTCTCTGGGTGGTGTCCTGGATAGGGCTCCACCTCAGGACTCTATAGTTCTGCTGGGGGACTTCAACGCTCACGTGGGCAACGATGGAGAAACCTGGAGGGGCGTGATTGGGAGGGATGGCCTCCCTGATCTGAATTTGAGCGGTGCCTTGCTATTGGACTTCTGTGCGAGTCATGGATTGGCAATAACAAACACCATGTTTGAACATAAGGTAGTTCATAAGTGTACTTGGTACCAGAACACCTTAGGCCGAAGATTGATGATAGACTTTGTGGTTGTACCATCAGATCTGCGGCCGTATGTTTTGGACACTCGGGTGAAGAGAGGAGTAGAGCTGTCAACTGATCACCTCCTGGTGGTGAGTTGGATCAGATGGCGGGGAAGGCTGCCGGACAGACCTGGCAAACCCAAACGTGTAGTGAGGGTGAAGTGGGAACATCTGGCAGAGGCCCCTGTCCGTGAGGTCTTCAACTCCCACCTCCGGAAGAAGTTCTTGTGTATCCTGAGGGAGGCTGGGGACATGGAGTCTGAGTGGGCCATGTTCAAAGCCTCTATTGTAGATGCGGCAGGCAGGAGCTGTGGTCAAAAGGTCATCGGTGCCTGTCGAGGCGTCAACCCAAGAACCCGCTGGTGGACACCGGTGGTGAGGGAAGCCATCAGACTGAAGAAGGAGGCCTTTCGGACTTAGTTGACCCAGGGGTCTCCTGAGGCAGCAGACAGGTACCGGGAGGCCAGAAGGCCTGCCGCTTTGGCGGTTGCGAAAGCAAAAACTCAGGTGTGGGAGGAGTTCGGCGAGGTTATGGAGGAGGACTTTCGGTTGGCCTCAAGGAAGTTCTGGCAAACCATCTGGCGACCCAGGAAGGGGACGCAGGGCTTGATTCAGGCTGTGTTCAGCCGGGGAGGGGAACCATTGACCCGGACTGGGGATGTTGTCGAGCCGTGGAAAGAACACTGAGGAGCTCCTGAACCCGACTAACACGTCCTCAGTGGAGGAGGTAGAGTCTGAAGACTCAGGGGAAGCCCCACCCATATCCCTGGCAGAGGTCTCTGAGGTAGTTTAAAAAGCTCCCCAGTGGCAAGGTGCCCGGTGTGGACGAGATTCGCCCAGAGATGCTGAAGGCTCTGGACATTGTTTGGCTGTCTTGGTTGACATGCCTCTTCAGTGTCGCGTGGAGGTTGGGGACAGTACCTGTGGAGTGGCAGACTGGGGTGGTGGTTCCCATATTCAAAAAAGGGGACTGGAGGGTGTGCTCCAATTATTGGGGCAGCACATTGCTCAGTCTCCCTGGGAAAGTCTACTCTAGGGTGCTCGAAAGGAGGCTCCGACCGATTGTCGAACCTCGGATTCCGTCCTGGCCATGGAACAACGGACCAACTCTTTACCCTTGCGGAAGTGCTGAGGGGGGCATGGGAGTTTGACCAGCCAGTCTACATGTGTTTTGTGGACTTGGAGAAGGCTTACGACCGTGTACCCTGGGGCACTCTGGGGGGTACTGTGGGAGTATGGGGTACCAGGGCAGTTGTTACAAGCCATCCAGTCCTTGTCTAACCAAAGTGAGAGCTGTGTCTGCATTCTTGGCACAAAGTAAAACATATTTCCGGTGGATGTCGGACTCCTCCAAGGTTGTCCCTTGTCTCCGATTCTGTTTGTGATATTCATGGACAGGATCTCAAGGCACAGCCAAGGTGAGGAGTGTGTCCGTTTTGGGAACCTCAGAATTGCATCTCTGATCTTCGCAGATGATGTGGTTTTGTTGGCTTCATCAGAACGCGACCTCCGGCGCGCACTGTGGTGGTTTGCAGCTGAGTGTGAAATGACCGGGATGAGAGTCAGCACCTCCAAGTGTGAGGCCATGGTTCTCTACCGGAAAATGGTGGATTGCTCCCTCCGGGTTGGGGATGAGTTGCTGCCCCAAGTGAAGGAGTTCAAGTATCTTGGGGTCTTGTTCATGAGCCAGGGTAGGATGGAGCAGGAGACTGACAGACGGATCAGTGCAGCATCAGCAGTAATGCGGATGTTGTACCGGACCGTTGTGGCGAAGAAGGAGCTGAGCCGGAAGGCAAAGCTCTCAATTTACCAGTCAATCTTCGTTCCAATCCTCACCTATGGTCATGAGCTTTAGGTAGTGACTGAAAGGGTGAGATCGCGGATACAAGCGGCTGAAATTAGTTTCCTCCATAGGGTGTATTGGCTCAGCCTTAGAGAGAGGGTGAGGAGCTCAGATATCCGGAAGGAGCTCGGAGTAGAGCCGCTGCTCCTTCACATTGAAAGGAGCCAGTTGAGGTGATTCGACCGTCTGATTATGATGCCTCCTGGGTGCCTTCCTTTGGAGGTTTTTCCTGGCATGTCCAACTGGGAGGACACCCTGGGGTAGACCCAGAACTCGCTGGAGGGACTACATGTCCAATCTGGCCTGGGAATGCCTTGGGATCCCCCTTAAGGAGCTGGAGGGCATTGCTGGGGAGAGGGACGTCTGGAGTGCCCTACTCAGCTTGCGGCCACCGCGACCCGACCCCGGAAAAGTGGCTTAAGATGAGATGAGATGCACATGTCAAAGTAACATCCACATGAATACCATGCAGGACCCAAAGGTTTTCCAGCAGAACATTCCCCAGAGCATCACACCGCTTCCACCGGCTTGCCGTATTCCCATAGTGCATCCTGGTGCCATCTCTTCCCCAGGTAAACAATGCCCACACACCTGGCCATCCACATGACGTAAAAGAAAACGTGGTTTATCAGACCAAGCCAACTTCTTCCACTGCTCCATGGTCCAGTTCTGATGCTCACATGCCCATTGTAGGTAGTTTTGGTGATGGACAGGGGTCATCATGGATACTCTGATTGATCTACGGCTACACAGTCCCATACGCAGCAAGCTGTGATGCATTGTGTCTTGACACCTGTCTATCATAACCAGCATTAACTTTTTCATTAATTTGAGCTACAATAGTTCTGGGATTGGATCAGATGGGCTAGCAGAGGTGTAAAAACCCAGTCTGGAAAGTAAAAACCCTAACCGTGTCTTTACTTCATCCATGTATTAAACCAGCTGATTTGGGAAACTAGTCAGTGCAATCTAATGGTTTAGTACATGGGTGGAGTAAAGACACAGTTAGGTTTTTTTACTTTCTGGACCAGGTTTTTACACCTTTGCGGGCTAGCCTTCACTCCTCATGCGCATCAGTGAGCCTTGGGCACCCATGACCCTGTCGCTGGTTCACTGGTTCTCCTTCCTTGGACCACTTTTGGTAGGTACTGACCACTACATACCAGGAACGCCCCACAAGACCTGCTGTTTTGGAGATGCCCTGACCCAGTCATCTAGCCATCACAATTAGTTGAGGTAAAAGAGAGCGTTACATTTATTTGCTGTATTGATTTTAGGCTTTGGGTTGTCTTTGGTGTCTGTTTTCTCAGCATGTTCCCCAGTTTTGTTAAGTAAAATTTGTAAGGAGTGCCGATGAGGCTGACAAATTTAATTACAAGACACTGGCAAAACTAAAGCTTTCCAAAATCACCTCTTTTGAACATAATTGGAAATAAAAGAGAGAGGACTGAGATTTCAGTAATCACAAAGAGCACAGGTCAAGGAAGACCTTTACCACTGATGAATAAAGAATTCCCACCATAAAGACAATGTACACTTACCTGACATATGGGAAATAAAGAGATGGGTGTGGATGTGTGACTACTGTCCACAGAAGACTTATTGGACAGAACTATGGAAGCTACACTACAAGATGCAAACCTCTCGTTAGCCACAAATAATAATAATAATAATTGGCAGGTTACAGTTGGCCAACACGTACCCCAAAGAGCCCTCAGAGTCCAAGAAAAAGGTAATGTGGACAGATTAGGCCGAAGCGGTAGTAAGAGCACCAAAAAGAGCCTTACTGGGGGTGTCCAGGTAGCATAGCGGTCTATTCCATTGGAACCAACGTGGGGTTCACTGGTTCGAATCCCCGTGTTACCTCTGGGCGTCCCTACAGACACAATCGGCCATGTCTGCGGGTGGGAAGCCGGAAGTGTGGGTATGTGTCCTGGCCGCTGCACTAGAGCCTCCTCCGGTCGGTCGGAGCGCCTGTCCGGGGTGGAGGGGGAACTGGGGGGAATAGCGTGATCCTCTCATGCGCTACGCCCCCTTGGTGAAACTCCTCACCGCCAGGTGAAAAGAAGCGGCTGGCAAATCCACATGTATCGGAGGAGGCATGTGGTAGTCTGCAGCCCTCCCCGGATCAGCAGAGGGGGTGGAGCAGCAACCGGGACGGCTCAGAAGAGTGGGGTAATTGGCCAAGTACAATTGGGGAGAAAAAGGGGGATTAAAAAAAAAAGAAAAGCGGTACTGACGAAACCTGGTGGTTTCCCGTTCCCCATGACATGCCATAAGATACTTATTATCTCTTCTTGTTAATATTTCTTGATGTATGTGGTATTTTTCCAAGCACGGGAAAGGGATAGGGAAAAAGGTTTTCCCTTTTTTGTTTTTAAACAAATTTGGACGCACTCCTGTTTGGCACTACAGAATAACTAAACTGACCTCGCGTCGAGATCGAGGCCCTCCCGGCATCAACTAAGCAGAGCAATTCGAGTAACAGCTGGTCAGACGATAACGAGCAGAAGTAGGTTTCTAGTTCAGATTTAGGGGAAACTACAGAATCACACTCTTTGATGCTAACAGGAAGACCACGCTAAAGAAAAGTGGTGTGGTTTCTCGGCCACCTGTTGAATGCTTTTTAACTTTGGGGACAGAAAGGAGACCTGGGCCTTGTGATTGACTGGTAGTGAGATGACACAACAAGCTTCACAAGGACGGATAGATAAAACGGAGCAGGCTGATGTAATATTTTATAGTTTAGAGTAGCACGTTCAATTCGGACCCATCATGGATAGGTGGCCTGTGAAGGAAAGCTGACTTGGGCATAATATTGTCAAACTTCATCATTTTGCACCATGTGGAGGTTCTGTGCTATATGCCAATATGTGGCAGGTCAGAGAAAAGAACATTGAAATGAGCGTGGAAGAAAGAAAAGCATGAATCAGGACCTCGGCATCAGCTTTTTGGTACTACAGAGGCCAAGCGTAGGAAAAAAAAACCTGCTTCTTTATCATAAACACTGAGGAGGGCACACTCATAGAGTGAATATGTATTGATCAGCAGTGCGCAACACATTTTGGGAAGCAAATGTGACATTTAAAAACTGAAGCAGTCGGGAAGGGTTCAGACAGTACTCATGTCAATAGCAGGGCTATTTTTAAAGACAGTTTCCTAGACATGTAGAGAGGGGGTATTTCTCCTCAGGTGCACAGCAGTGGGTGGTGCAACACCTCCAGCTCTGAGTGTGGTGAAACCTACAGTCATCTCTCTCGACTGTATGCTTCAATGTAAGGTGTAAGAGAAGGGGGTAAGTGGCTGTACGGGGTAGTCCCACCCCCCTGTGGTGCCGCAGACTGACACCCACACGCCATGCCAACTTCAGGTATTTTATTCTGTGAGAAAGAATTAGTGATTACACACCGAAAGATCCTGGCAGAATAGGGTTAAACCTGTATTAGAATAGGACACGTGGTGGACCTAAGTATGTCCTACATATGTGGTAGTGATGGTCATCGATGTGTCAATCGCTCTAGCGCCACTCTATTTAAATAACTACAAAAAATCACTCTCAATGTCAACTATATTCAGACACATATCCAGACAACTTGTAGCCTTAAAAAAGAAAGTGGTTGCTTGTGTGCACGTGCATATGCGTGTGTCAGTCTATAGGTGCCTGTTTTGTGTTTTTGTGTGAGCCATGTTGAGGATCAGACAAGAGGGTGACACACATACCACTCTGAGTTCTTTGAAGTGGCATGCCCTTCCTCATCCTCTCGTTCACACACACACACACACACACACACACACACACACACACACACACACACACACACACACACACAACATCATCACAGACAAGCTGCATCTGACAAAGTTTGCTCTCTTGAGTTGACCCAAGACAGACAGACAGTAATACTGAGACGGCACAAATTATATCAGCCAGAAACTTGTGGTGCACAGTGAACCCTCAAATCAGATAGATATTTTCTTTATCAGTGTCAACTGCACAGTAGCAGTGGGGTTTTTTCCCACCTGTGCACACAAACAAGCAAGTAAAAAAAAAAAAGTGTCATATTGTTGATGCATTGTTGATACTTGCCTTGCGTAACAAACTAAGAAGTGTTCACCATGTTCAGCAACAGTAACTGTATCTTACAAGCGATTCAAACTTTTCCTGTTTGTGTACAGAGCTGCAATAGGGTTTTATTTTGCAGCCACTGTAATGAATCCCCCATACTTATATTATATTATGCAATTATTACATGCCCAGCTAAAACCATGGCCAAACAGTAGTCGTTCTAAACCTGGAGAGTATATTAAAATGTATTGCATAAAACACCAAGAGAACATATTATTAAACAGTAATTATCCGATCACATTAAATACTCATCCAAAATCTACTACCACTACTACTTATGGCTGCTCCCGTTAGGGGGCGCCACAGTGGATCATCCGTTTCCATCTCTTCCTGTCCTCTGCATCTTCTTCTGTCACACCAGCCACCTGCATGTCCTCTCTCACCACATCCATAAACCTCCTCTTTGGCCTTCCTCTTCTCCTCTTCCCTGGCAGCTCCATATTCAGCGTCCTTCTCCCAATATACCCAGCATCTCTCCTCCACACATGTCCAAGCCATCTCAATCTTGTCTCTCTTGCTTTGTCTCCAAACCGTCCAACCTGAGCTGTCCCTCTAATATACTCGTTCCTAATCCTGTCCTTCTTCGTCACTCCCAATGAAAATCTTATCATCTTCACCACTGCCACCTCCAGCTCCACCTCCTGTCTTTTCATCAGTGCCACCGTCTCCAAACCCTACAACCTTTAACTCTTGCTGGTACCCTTTTGTCACAAATCACTCCTGACACTCTTCTCCACCCACTCCACCCTGCCTGCACTCTCATCGCCTCTCTTCCACACTCCCCCTTACTTTGAATAGTTGACGCCAAGTATTTAAACTCACCCACCTTAGGTGATGAAGGACCCCTTACATCATCACCATTCACTGACTACTCCTGCTGTTCATGCATAGATATTCCGTCTTGCTCCTACTGACTTTAATTCCTCTTCTCTCCGGTGCATACCTCCACCTCTCCAGGCTCTCCTCAACCTGCTCCCTACTGTCACTACAGCTCACAATGTCATCCGCGAACATCATCGTCCATGGAGACTCCTGCCTGATCTCATCCATCAACCTGCCCATCACCATTGCAAACAAGGATGGCTCAGAGCCGACCCTTGATGTAATCTCGCCTCCAACCTGAACCCATCCGTCACTCCTATCACACACCTCACCACTGTCACACTGCCCTCATACATATCCTGCACCACTCCTACATACTTCTCTGGCACTTCCAACTTCCTCATACAATACCACACCTCCTCTCTTGGCACGCTTTCATATGCTTTCTCTAAATCTACAGACAGTGTAACTCCTTCTGGCCTTCTCTATACTTCTCAATCAACATTCTCAAAGCAAACAGCACTTCTGTAGTGGTCTTTCGTGGCATGAAACCATACTGCTGCTCACTAATCGTCACCTCTCCTCTTAACCTAGCTTCTATTACTCTTTCCCATATCTTCATGCTGGGGCTGATCAACTTCAAACCTCTGCAGTTGCTACAGTTCTGCACATAATCCTTATTCTTGAAAATCAGTAGCAGTATAAGTCTTCTCCACTCCTCAGGCATCCTCTCACTTTCCAAGACTATGTTAAACAATCTAGTCAAAAACTCCACTGCCATCTCTCCTAAACACCTCCATACCTCCACAGGCATCAACCACCTTTCCACTCTTCATCCTCTTCATAGCTGCCCTCACTTCCTCCTTGCTAATCCGCTGAACTTCCTGATTCACTATCCCTACATCATCCAACCTTCTCTCTCTCTCATTTTCTTCATTCATCAGCCCCTCAAAGTACTCCTTCCACCTTCTCAACACACTCTCCTTGCTTGTCAGCACATTTCCATCTCTATCCTTGATCGCCCTTACCTTCTGCACATCCTTCCCAGCTCAGTCCCTCTGTCTAGCCAATTGGTACAAGTGCTTTTCTCCTTCCTAAGTGTCCAACCTCTCATACAACTCCCCATACGCCTTTTCCTTTGCCTTCGCCACCTCTCTCTTTGCTTTACGCCACATCTCCTTGTACTCCTGTCTACCACTTCTTCTTTGCAAACCTCTTCCTCTGTATACTTTGCTGTACTTCCTCATTCCACCACCAAGTCTATTTGTCTTCCTTCTTCTGTCCTGATGATACACCTCCACATGACACACCAAGAACCTTCCTAGCTGTCTCCCTAACTATTTCTGCAGTGGTTGCCCAACCATCCGGCAACTCTTCACTACCACTCAGTGCTTGTCTTAACTCCTCCCTGAACTCCACACAACAGTCTTCCTTCTTCAGCTTCCACCATTTGATTCTTGGCTCTGCCTTCACTCTCTTCCTCTTCTTTTTTTTTTAAAATTTTTTTCTGATTTTTCCAATTTTCTCCCAATTTAGTGGCCAATCGATCCCTATTTTAATTCAAACACCCACCCTCGTACTGCGTGCGTTCGCCAACTGCATCTCTCCGGCCGGCAGTCTCGAAGGAGACGCCTCGCCACTTTCGTGACAAGGTGAATCCAGGCCGAACCACTGCTTTTTCCGACACACCCAGAGACGCATTCATGTGATGAACACAAGCCGACTCCGCCCCCCTCCCGAAGACAGCGCTGCCAACATTGCTGCTTCATCGAGTCCGGCCATAGTTGGATCTGACGAGACCGGGGCGCGAACCCCAGTCCCCAGTGGGCAACTGCATTGACACAAAGCCGATGCTTAGACCGCTACACCACTGCGGACCCTCTCTCTTCCTCTTCTTGATCTCCAAAGTCATCCTACAGACTACCATCTGATGCTGCCTAGTTACGTTCTCTCCTGCCGCCACCTTGCAGTCTTTTCAGATTGTGTCTCCTGCATAAGAACATATAGTCCACCTGTGTGCACTTTCCTCCACTCTTATATGTTACCCTGTGTTCCTCCCTCTTCTTGAAATATGCATTCACCACAGCCATTTCCATCCTTTTTACAAAACCCACCACCATGTGTCCCTCCACATTCCTCTCCATACCTGCCCATCCCCTTCTCATCACCTCTGTCCCCTTCACCAAGATGCTGATTGAAGTCTGCTCCAATCAGCACTCTCTCCTCCTTGGGTACCCTCTCTACCACTTCATCCAATTCACTTCCATCTCACACCCAACTTGCAGGGCATATGTGCTGATAGCATTCATCATCACAACTTTGATTGCCAGCTTCATACTCATCACTCTGTCCGACACTCTCTTCACGTCCAACACACTCTTGACATACGCTTCCTTCAGAATTACCTCTACCCCATTTCTCCTCCCATCCACACCATGGTACAAGAGTTTGAACCCACCTCCAATGCTCCTGGCCTTACTCCCCTTCCACCTGGTCTCTTGCACACACAGTATATCTACCTTCCTTCTCTCCATCACATCAGCCAGCTCTCTCCCTTTACCAGTCATAGTGCCAACACTCAAAGTTCCGACTCTCACCTCCACACTCCTACCCTTCCTCCTCTCCTGCTGCCTCTGCACATGCCTTCCTCTTCTCCATCTCCTTCACCCAACAGTAGCATAGTTTCCACTGCCACCCTGCTGGCCAACAGTACCAGTGGCGGTTGTTGGTAACCCAGGCCTTGACTGATCTGGTATGGAAATCGAATTTATGATCCGCATATTAAATTTGGCAAAGGTGTTATGCCGGATGTCCTTCCTGACACAAACCTCTCCATTTATCCGGGCTTGGGACCAGCACTTAAAAATGCACTGGCTTGTGCATCCCCAGTGGCTGGGTTACTCATCCAAAATGATATTCCCAATTAACTAAACTAGTGAGATGAGTTCCTATACTATTAATCTATGAACAGAAGTTAACTAACAACACACTGATTATATGATAAAAAAATACTATCTTATATGAGATGACTACAGAACCTCTTCTTTCGGCTTGTTCCGTTTCTCAGGGGTCACCACAACAGATTTTACAGTTTCCATCGGTACCTCGTGAAGGCAAAGCACCAATGGCAGATGTTGTTAACCTGGGCCTTGACCGTTCCGGTATGGAGCCTAAACCAATCCGGTATGGTCTTGTTAATCTGCTTACTGATTTGACAAAATTTTGACACAACCACTTACTCTATCCTATGGACGGGGGCACAGGTAATGTGCTGGATGCTGGATGCACCCATGCCTGTTGCAAATGTGAGATGTCTACAGAATAACAGTAATAAAAGAAAATGAAAAATAATAAAATAAAATGATGAAATACAGTTAACAGAATATAGTTTGACAGGAAAGACTTAACCACCTCCATCCATCCGTTATCCAAACTGTTTATCCTGCTCTCAGGGTCAAGGGGATGGTGGAGCCTATCCCAGCCGTCATTGGGCGGCAGGCGGGAAGACACCCTGGACAGGCCGCCAGGCCATCACAGGACTTAACCACCTATGGTCACTAAATGGCAGTATAGTTACATGGCAGGAATGTCCTTAAAACCTTAAATTATTAATCAATTAATTAATTAAGTTTCCTTTATTAATCCCCTTGGGGAAATTCAGCTACTGCAAATTAACCCATCCTAGCTGTGATCTGTGTAGCTAAGAGCAATGGGCTTCTGCCTTCATGCAGCGCTCGGGGACCAACTCCAGTTCTTTTCCCATTGCTTCAGTCAGGGGCACAGACAGGAGTATAAACCCTAACATGCATGTCTTTTTGATGGTGGGAGAAACCGGAGCACCCAGAGGAAACCCACTGCAGACACGGGGAAAACTCCACACAGAGGATGACCCCAAGGTTGAACAACCCCGGGATTCGAACCCAGGACCTTCTTGCTGCCAGGCAACAGTGCTAACCACTGGGCTACTGTGCCGTCCGGTATAACATTAATATTTAATATTTCATTAGTCTTTCATTAATATTTTGGTATTAATATTTCAGTTAATTCAGGTGTCATATTTATGTGAGTTAGAGCATTGTTCATGAAATTGTCTGCTGAGTTATATTAGCTGGACGGGTAAATGGTTAGTTAATTTACATTAATTCAGACATATACAGAGACAAGGGGAGTTACAATTTATGATTTAAGATAAGTTATCAGCATTTGGCATAGTATAAAGAGGTTTGGGTGTGTTTGTGTATTCGTGGGTGAGTGTGAGACAGCGACAAAAGGGAGAGAGAGAGAGAGAGGGTTTGAGAATTAAACTGACCAACTCAAGTCATTGTCCTGTCTCTACTATAACCTGAGGGTGAGAGTTTCTGTTTTGTTGTGGAGATGAAATTAAAGTTTCTTCCAGTGATCAAAGGTGACAATAACCTGGAATGGTAGTCAGGTGGTCCCACGTCTTGCTGTGAATCTAGGACCCATATCAAAAGCAGGGTGGTTCCTGGTGAGTTTCCCATCTGCAATAGCTTGGGAAAGTCATTAAATTGTCTCCATTTCCCATGGTGAGGCTAATAATCATGTCAAAAGACGTGGTTTTTCTGAGGAGCCTCCTGTTCGGTTGATGTCAATTTAGCCCTCTGGCGTGAGGTGCAGAGAGAGACCCAGGTAGCATATGAAAAGGCTATTGATTATCTCTGGTAAAGTTTTCAAGGAATTGGGAATGGGGGGGGGGACAGTCCTTGCTACACATTTTATTATTTCATTTTTGTCATTCATATCCAAATGTAATACAATCTATACAGTATTATATATCAAATAATGGCCTAATTGGCTTTGATTTACTCCAGCCCAATTTAACCTGATCAGAGATTGTCTAACCCGATTTAACCCGACTGGAGATTTTCTTATCTCCTCGAGTCAATGGCACCTCTAACTACCAAAATTAGACACCAAAGAAAATCTACACTGACAAGACGTGTGCTTTTAAACTGGCCTGCAGGAAACTTGAGCAGAAATGGTGTAAATCCCACATCCCTCCCTATCAAGGATGTGCACATGCTCATCCTTGAAAGAGTGGCCACCGGCTGTAGATGGGTGTAGACTGCAGAGTCCTGGCCTGACGAGGCAGCTTATATGTTGTGCCATCCACTTTGCCAGAGTGGGGATACCTCCAATTAGCTGAGAACTGACCAAGTCAGTCAGATGAGTGACAAAACATTTTCCCACTAAACTTGGAGCCCAGATGAACTGATTGAACTTTTCTTGGTTTTTCCTTATAAGGTTTTCTTGTAGAGTTTTTTTTCCTCATTTGTGTCTAGGATTCAAGGATAGAGCGTGTCGTATATTGTTGTATTTGTACTGACTGTAAAGCCTTTTGGGACTATCTTGTGATTTTGGGGCTATACAAAATAAGCTTGACTTGTAAAGTTTAAGAGAAATCCCCAGGATGGATTGTTTAAGTGCTCTGATATCACATCAGCTCAGCACATGCCCAGAAACAATTGAAACACTGGGCTGGTAGCTCATTGTGTACAATGGTACTTGAAAGTTTGTGAACCCTTTAGAATTTTCAATAGTTCTGCATAAATATGACCTAAAACACCAGATTTTCTCACAAGTCCTAAAAGTAGATAAAAGAGAATCAATTTAAACAAATGAGACAAAAATATTACACTTGGTCATTTATTTTAAATGATCCAATATTACATATCTGTGAGTGGCAAAAGTACGGGAACCTTTGCTTTCAGTATCTGGTATCCCCCCCCCCCCCTTGTGCAGCAATAACTGCAACTAAATGTTTCTGGTAACTGTTGATCAGTCCTGCACATTGGCGTAGAGGAATTTTAGCCCATTCCTCCGTACAGAACAGCTTCAACTCTGGGATGTTGGTGGGTTTCCTCACATGAACTGTTTGCTTCAGGTCCTTCCACAACATTTAGATTGGATTAAGGTCAGGACTTTGACTTGGCCATTCCAAAACATTAACTTTATTCTTCTTTAACCATTCTTTGGTAGAACAACTTGTGCGCTTAGGGTCGTTGTCTTGCTGAATGACCCACATTCTCTTGAGATTCAGTTCACGGACAGATGTCCTGACATTTTCCTTAAGAATTCACTGGTATAATTCAGAATTCAATGTTCCATCAATGATGGCAAGCCGTTCTGGCCCAGATGCAGCAAAACAGGCCCAAACCATGATGCTACCACCACCATGTTTCACAGATGGGATAAGGTTCTTCTGCTGGAATGCAGTGTTTTCCTTTCTCCAAACATAACGCTTCTCATTTAAAACCAAAAGTTCTATTTTGGTCTCATCCGTCCACAAAACATTTTTTCCAATAGCCTTCTGGCTTGTCCACGTGAGCTTTAGCAAACTGCAGATGGGCAGCGATGTTCTTTTTGGAGAGCAGTGGATTTCTCCTTGCAACCCTGCCATGCACACCATTGTTGTTCAGTGTTCTCCTGATGGTGGACTCTGAACATTAACATTAGCCAATGTGGGAGAGGCCTTTAGCTGCTTAGAAGTTACCCTGGGTTCCTTTGTGACCTGGCTGACTATTACACACCTTGCTCTTGGAGTGATCTTTGATGGTCGACCCCTCCTGGGGAGGGTAAAAATGGTCTTGAATTTCCTCCATTTGTACACAATCTGTCTGACTGTGGATTGGTGGAGTCCAAACTCTTTACAGATGGTTTTGTAACAAGTTAGTGTCTTGCGATGTTAATTTAACAGTATCCAAAATAAATTTGTCACGCTCCATCTCATTCCGTAATATTAAGAATATTATCTACTCTCACTACTGAAATTGATAACCTCCCCAGCAAAGACAATTTATCCACCCCAGACGAACTGGTCTCTCATTACAACGATGGCCTTTATAGTATTTTCAACAATCTCGCTCCTTTAAAAACCCCCTCCGTTTCCTTTACCCACTCTGCCCCTTGGTTTACACTTGCACTACGCCAGCTGGGATAGGCTCCAGCATCTCGCAACCCGGATTCGGAAAAAGTGGCTTGGATAATGGATGGATGGATGTTAGCTAAATAGGTTAGTGCTGTCTAGTCACGACAAATAGGCTATTTTCCCGAATTTTCCTCCTTTCCCCATTTCCTGTCATGCATGAAGGTCTTTAAGCAACAATGAAACATTTTCATGTTTCTTTCTCTCCTTTCATATTTATTTTTACATCCGAGCAAATCAATATCATTCAGTTCAGATAGAAAATGGGTTGTTTATCAGTCTGCATCCCCTACTTTACATTTTCAAACATTAGCGCGGGAAGGGCTACAGCGTCCCCTAGTGGTGGGTGCAGCCCCCCCCAGTAGTGGCAGGTGGCTGTGTAACATCTTAGACCCAATAGTAACTAACTTTTCCTAACGTACAAATGCAAAAAATAAAACATACCTTTATTTTAAACAGTGGGCTAGGGCTGAGTGGAATGTACATTTTTAATAATAAAGTGAGTAAACACTCCATTCCAAATATGCTACACACATGCCTTACAAACAAAACAATGACGTCACACTGTAGCGACGGGGGGAGGCAGTCGCTCTGATTTAAAAGTGTGTTTTAATGATGTGGTGTTGATGTTGTGGTTATTCTTGTGTTGTTGTTTTGGGGATTCGACTCAGACAAGTAAGAGATCGTTTACTTACTAACTGACTGTAGGACCGTGACTGGGACTGATGTCGCCACTTGGGAAATGGGGCGGGGGCACAGCTGGATTAGTACTGCCATCTCCACCTCTGCCTCCTGTCTTTTCGTCGATGCCACTGTCTCCAAACCATATAACATAGCCGGTCTCACAACCATCTTGTAAACCTTCCATTTAACTCTTGCTGGTACCTTTCTGTCACAAAGCACTCCTGCCACTCAGTTATTACTGATACATAATAATGTGACTGGCTAGGAATGGGATTACAACAATGCCATCCTAAGGTCATCACAAAGCACAGCTGAATGCAGGTATCAAAATAAGGCTCACTAAGTGAGCTAGGCACTTCACACAGAACTGCATAAATCAACATATAATGAATTTGACAAATTGACTCCAATACAATATAGCAGCATCACACCACAGTGATGGAATATACACGTTATGCAAACAGCATATCAAATAAACTCATCCACAAAATATACAGCAACACTCAATAACAACAGATAATAGTGCTTAATTGACAGACGCCATAATCAAATGGTTCTTACCTTTAGAAGTTCTTTTTCTTGACTTTTTCTTTGCAAACTCTGTGATCAAGTCCTCAAAATCCAGCTCCCTCACAAGCTCAGACTCGATGGCCATCAAAAGAGTGCTGAAATCCTTTTCTGACCCATGGTCGTTCTGAGCTCATTTTTTATCCGTTTCAGTTTGTGAAAATGTCCTCTCTCCCTCGTAGTTGGAAAGAGGTAGTGTAAGAAAAAACCCGAGTGTAACAAACACGTTGGGGAAGGTTGTCTGGAGTCCATTCCTCAGTACAACTTGCAATAGGTTTGCATGAGTCTTATCTTGCTCGGTGCTAAAAAAAAGACCTAAACTGGCTCGGCTCATCAGCTAAGGCCTTGTCCAAGTCAGTTGGATATGAAGATGAGAGAGCATAAGCCCGTTTATGGAGATCAGTGTCATCACAGTCCATGTCAAATAGGATACCAAAACGACCATTTATGTCTCTGTATGCATCCAGCCATTTGCTCAGTCCTGAGAGCAAACTGTCAACTATCACACTGAACGTCTCAGCTTGGAACGTTTTACTCCCAGTGAGAACGACTTCATTGTCGACTGCCTCACCATCGAAGGCTCATCTTTTACTCACGCGGTGATTCCGCCTGGCTGCGGCCTCGCATAGCATCGACTGTGCAGTGTTTTTGCCTGCATATGCGTTTGTGTCGTTGTGTGGAGTGCAGGGGAGGTGGGTCGAAGGTGTCTCGCTGGAGAGCTAGCGTTGGATCGGCTGAGGGAGCCTGGTCTGCTGCATCCGATGAGACCAAGGACCACGGCCCTGCCTGGAGCTGCACCTGAAGAGGAAACACCAAGGGTGGTCTGACAAGACGCGGAAGCGGGGCCGGCTAAGCTAACTGCTAGTCCATGCAGACTGTCAGTCCCGACAGTCATCCTGGCTGGTGTTCGTTCTCAGGACGGTGGAGTTTTTGGACTATGTTGCACTGGGTGGACTGTGTTGTTGGCTGTTTGTTTGTTTGTTTGCTGTTGTTGGGTTTTGGTTTTTTTTTGCTTTGTTCTCTGTTTCTGTATGTTTTTGGTGGTGTTGCTTTTGGAGGTTTTTGGGTGCGTTTTTTTGTCTTTTGCGTTGCACTGCTATGGACTGGGGGAAACGGAATTTCGCTTCTTTTGTGTACGTAGTACCGACATGAGATGAAATGACCAATACATTTTTCCTGATTCTTGATTGTGGAGTCCCCTCTAAAACTCCATCTCGTACTTAAGAGGGATTTTAGTGTCAGTGTGACGTTAGCATTGAACACTTTCTTCCATCAGTGAGTGGAAGCAGAGCAAAAAGCATATAGTGCTTGTATTAAGTAAAAAAAACTGGCTTGCTTCCCGACAACTATTTTCAACACAGTTCACACCAACCGAATTCAAGGAATGTGCCATGTATGGAATGTAATGAATGAGTGGGTTGTTTTTCTTGAAATGAACTTGCAACCGGTGGCGCAGTGGTTAGCACGGTTGCCTCACAGCAAGAAGGTCCTGGGTTCGAGCCCCAGGGTAGTCCAACCTTGGGGGTCGTCCCGGGTCGTCCTCTGTGTGGAGTTTGCATGTTCTCCCCGTGTCTGCGTGGGTTTCCTCCGGGTGCTCCAGTTTCCTGCAGGTCAAGTGAATCGGCTGTACTAAATTGTCCCTAGGTGTGAATGTGTGTGTGTGTGTGTGCCCTGTGATGGCCTGGCGGCCTGTCCAGGGTGTCTCCCCACCTGCCGCCCAGTGACTACTGGGATAGGCTCCAGCATCCCCGCGACCCTGAGTAAGGATTGAATAATGGATGGATGGATGGAGCTTGCAACCCGTTATATTTTCCAGACATAGTTGATGCATTGTCCTATGCCTGGCCACAGCAATTGGAGAGATCCAGCCCCAAATCGCTGACCATCTTCATCACAGAGTCAGCCAGACTTGACCCAGTGTGATTGTGAATGGGTTCAAATCCTATAAATCGCTCAACAACTTTCCCTTCCTCACTCACAAACCGGACACACAAAAGTCAGTTGGTCCACGTGAGACATGTCAGGTGTAGAGTCTACTATCACAGAGAATTATTTTGCTTGCTGTAGTTCTGTAGCAATAGCTTGCTTTGTTTTGTCCCCCATTAGGCCGATAAATTCTTTACAAATAGTTGATGATAAGTATGAAGTCTTACCACGGCCCTTCTGACTATACTTCTGAAAATGTTCCTTTAAAACAGGATCAAACTGTGCGACCAGCTCTAGAATTCCCAGGTATTTACTGTTCTGTGGGGATTCCCAAAGTTAATCATGTCCCCGGAACGGAAGCCCCCTTTCACTCACTTAATGACGGCAACTACGTGCCTTAATACCTCTTTCCAGTACTGAACTTCTGCTTTGATCTATCTGCCAAGGGAAGCATCCACAGTGCCCAGACGCTGAGTGCAACGTATGTAAGTGAAAGCATGCATTTTCTGTGCTCGCCACTCATCTTGTGTTCCGTTATTCTCTCGGGGTGTTTCCAGTCAGTTAACCCAGCAACAAATGTGTTGCAATATGTTGATGAAACTTTACAAGCAAAACAATAAATTGCTCCGAGGGACGGTGAGTATATTGTAGCGAATTCGGGGGGGAACCACAGGAACTGCTGCGGCCGATAACCCGTATCGCCCGCACCGCGGGAGACATCGCTGACTGCTCGACTAAAGGGTCAGACCCGTCAGCCAGCAGCCAACGTGTCTACTTATCCATGCACGTTACAATATAATCCATTCCCGTGGTACAATTTCACCATTGTGAAAGTGTCTTGTCAGTGCATCATTAGTGAGAGAACGGGTCTTGTCAGCCTCGTTCCCCCTCTGGGATGCTGGATACTTGGCAGCCCGATTCTGAAAGGCTGAAATCCCTTTCCTCAGAATTTCCTCCCGGACCTTCTCTGTAATCGATCCCCATAATGCAGGGTCTTCACAAATGATGGGACCTGCCACTGCCAATGAGCTTGAAGAAACGTTATTTTCCACTGGTTGATCATTAGAGTTGGGCATCATTTGGATTTTACTGATTCTGATTCCGATTCTGCTTTTCAATTCCGGTTCTTAACGATTCTCAATTCTGGTTCTTTGAGAGGCAGGGTCAAACCAGGTCATGTGCTTATTTCACAGAAGAAAAAAATACTTAAAAAAACAACCTTTACGCTAGGGTCCACGGTGGTGTAGCGGTCTAAGCATCAGCTTTGTGTCGATGCAGTTGCCCACTGGGGACCGGGGTTCGCGCCCCGGTCTCGTCAGATCTGACTATGGTCGGACTCGATGAAGCAGCAATCATTGGCAAAGCTGTCTTCGGGAGGGGGGCGGAGTCGGCTTGTGTTCGTCATGTGAATGCGTCTCTGTGTGTCAGAAAAAGCAGTGGTTCGGCCTGGATTCGCCTTGTCATGGAAGTGGCGAGAGCTGGAGAGATGCAGTTGGCGAACACATGCAGTACGAGGGTGGGTGTTCGGATTACAATAGGGAGCGATTGGCCACTAAATTGGAAGAAAAAAAGGGAAAAATCAGAAATAAATTTAGGGGAAAAAAAAACGTTATACAAGCCATTCTGTTTTAAGAACAAATCATTCATGTGAATGTCTCATTCTTATATTTACAACTGTCTTCATACATGAAAATGAAGAAATAAAAAGACACAGTCACACCCTGGTCCGGATTACCAGGTATTAAACTCCTTAAATTAGAAACATTTCTTATTTAGAAAAGTGAGCATATCTGCCTTGTCAGGCTGTATGCGCGAGCGCTCGGAGTCGTGTCCTGTAATGGTTTATCTTGTACCGCCGCTAGGAGGCACTGCTGGATAATGAAATGTGTGTTCTACGTTAACCGGTCTTGACAGTTACGTATGTTTGTTGATTGTGACGTCTCTCAGCCGCCATTTTCCTGGTATTACCAGTGGTGTAGAAATAGCTAACACGGAGACAGGTAGCAACAAATAAAATCCCTTTTAAAGTAGCCGTGGAGAAGCATAAAAAGCAGCGAGGTTACCATACCGAGACAAACTTAGCAAGGATGCCAGGGACCGTTATTTGGAGAAGTTATCGTCAATTAACAACATTGATCCATACGACCTGCCTGCAAAACGGTGGAGTGCTGACCCCGCATTGCTGCCTCCAACCTCGTTCCTTGATATCACCAACTATCTTTTTTACGGTGTAAGTGCCTATACCTGTGAACAGTTCCGAAATTAGGTGGTCAGATGCAGGGAGACCAAAACAGTGAATGGCCAACCTGCATACTGGATGATACCGAGCAACTTCACAAAGGTGGGAACAGAGGCAGGACACAGAATTGACTTCGCCTCTGCCAAAGCGAAAAGAAAGTCTCTGAATAGACTCCTGGATGGTGAGGTAGAGAGCACGCCTGCTCTAAAGACTTCATCAAACACCTGCAAGTCCGGCATTGCTACACAGGAGCAGTGGGCGTCATATCTTACACAAATGCAGAAAGTATCCCCGAAAGCTGCAATTCTGTCAAATTTGCCCAGTTATTGTGACGCATTTGCAGACCCTGTGCAGCCATTCTCAGCACCAGCTTCGCTGCGCTGTCTCCGTGATGAGGAAATGGATGGCAGTGAACTCTCGGTCTTGAGCCTGCACTGCAAAATCTTGGCAAGTAAGGTAGACGTTTCACCTGAGCAGGCACACTTCACTTAAAGACAGATCAGAAAGCAGCACCAATCCTCATCTTGGCATCACTTCCGCGCTGGAAGGATAACTGCATCAAATATGCATTCAGTCTTCGTGTCTGACTTGGACAAGCCTGCACTGTCTACAGTGAAAGCAGTTGGTTATACCAACAGCGGTCCTCTGAACACATGTGCTGCTACTGCATGGGGAAGACAAAAGGAGGAGAATGCAAGAACACAGTATAGAGTGCAGGCTGAGAAACATCACTGTGATGTAGAGATGACCGAGTGTGGCTTCATCATAAACCCAAAGTTTCCTCAGGTTGGGGCATCGCCAGACGTGGAAGAGGCTGCATTCAGATAAAGTGCCCATACAAGCACCGTGAGAGCACTGTCAAGGAGGCATGCAGTGACAGACACTTCTGTTTGGAAGTAGTGGATGGAGAGCTACAGCTTAAGAAGGGTAGTCCATACTACAAGCAGGTCCAGACAAATGTTTGTGGCTGATCTAGAGTACTGTGACTTTGTGTTTGTGTACTTCAAAAGACTGCACTGTATTGCGTGTTGCACCTGACCCACAGCTCTAGAGTGGAGTGCTCTTTTGAAAAAGGCACAGCACTTCTTTGAGCATGTGTGTCTCCCTGAACTTGTAGGCCGTTACTTCATTCAGGGTGCAAGACAGATGCCACTTCAAGGGATTTCTATTCCCGCAGGGAATCAGAAAAGAACACGCCAAACATCCGACACAGAGGTTTAGGGTTAGTTGTGTGTGTTCTTTTATCTGAATTGCTGTATTATTTTGCATCATTTAGATATGGACTAGGGCAGCATGGTGGTGCAGTGGTTAGCGCGGTCGCCTCACAGCAAGAAGGTCCTGGGTTCGAGCCCCGAGGTAGTCCCACCTTGGGGGTTGTCCCGGGTCATCCTGTGTGGAGTTTGCATGTTCTCCCCATGTCTGCGTGGGTTTCCTCTGGGGGCTCCGGTTTCCTCCCACAGCCCAAAGACATGTAGGTCAGGTGATTCGGCCATACTAAATTGTCCCTAGGTATGAATGTGTGTGCGATAGTCTGGTGCCTGTCCAGGGTGTCTCCCCGCCTGCCACTCAATGACTGCTGGGATAGGCTCCAGCATCCCCGCGACCCTGAGAGCAGGATAAGCGGTTCAGAAAATGGAATGGAATAGATATGGACTAGCCTTCTGTTGCAAGTTGACCGACCAAAGAAGAAATGCTCTTTCTTTTACTTATGTCTCTCTTACACACACATCTGCTGATACATACAGGACAAAAGATGCTTAGATGTTTAGAAAAACTTGTTTACGTTGCTTGTGTTACAGAAGCACGTGCTGTACTTATTTGTTTATATTGTGCACATTAACTTCAGATACTTGTAAATACATAATTAAATGAACTTCAATACATGCACCTTGGATAACATCTGGTTTCTTTATGTAATTTGGCTGTGAAAATGTCGATAACAAGGAAAGAGTCAAGGACACATTTATGAAAAGTCAACTTATTCAACTTCATTGTCGGTGACAATGGTGCAAGTATTCAGATCCTTTACTTGAACATGTACATGTTTGATTGATATTGTAAACTACTAATAAGACACGTTAGCCCCTAGCTAACGGGTCTGACCCTTTAGCCGAGCGGTTAGTGACGTCGCCTTGTGGTGCAATACACCCCGTATCGAATCCCGCACCGGGCAAGAAAATAACCGGTTACATTGGTGGCAGCGGTGGGACCCGGAAGTGTGCAGATCCTCAGAAGTCTCTTCGGAGCGCGGAATGACAAAGCGCGAGGGCGCGCTTCCGGGGAGGGTGACGACTGTAAACTACTAATAAGACACGTTAGCCCCTAGCTAACGGGTCTGACCCTTTAGCCGAGCGGTTAGTGATGTCGCCTATACTGTATGAAACTATACAATAACAAATACGGAGGTTCCACTTTCACACGAGGACCACTTTATTTGGATTCTTCCCCCAACAGAACTCCACAGCAACAACTCTGCGTACAGCACTTCCGCTCTCGCTTCAGCCTTCAAAATAAGAGCTCAAGGCATATACTCTGGCAACAGCTTATAACAGGAACTTAAAATCACTAACAGGCAAGTCCAGAAAAATAGGTTACAATATTACAGCTGCATTCATTTGAACGATGCAGTTAAAGGATGAACTTAACATCAGCACACATCCCATTTTTAAACTACAGCTGGACATTGGTTAGTCAGCGCACAACAGACGGTGACAGTCTAATCCAAAAATGTGACCGCTTCCCCTTCACATGGAAGTATCATGTTGATGGGTATGGTTCCTGTTAAGTTTTATACTTCTGACACACATTTCCGATGACCCTTTCAACGCGGATTCTCAGATGTGTGTGTGTCTGTTGTGTGTCTTCTGCTATTACAATGTTAGCGACAAAAAAAAAAGAAGAAGGTCAATGAAAGGAAAATGCTCCGAGTAGAGCACAGCGTTTACCACAGAAATACCAGCAACGTGGCGGCTGACCCAGAGCGCGCTTGTGTGTGACGTCATCTGCCAAAGCCCTATACAGCAAGAAGGCGAGAATATAAGATGGCGGCTACGCACGAAACGTTGAACGCTTAGTGAGCTCAGTAAACCCTTTCTTAACATTACCCGCTGTCGTTAGTGAAATCTACTACGACACCACAAATTGACGACGAGGATCCCCAGCGTTTTAACGCCGACTGGCCGACAAAATGTCACATTTCGGCATTTGCGTACAGTTTATAGCAATTCTCTCACGTATAAGTTGTTTGCCGTCTCGCTGTTGCGAAGAAGACAAACGTTATTCATTTTCACTTACCCAATGGCGACGGGGGGCCGCCTGCTGCCTGCTCAGGGTTGCTGAAGAGGACGCCGAGGCAGGAGATGGAGACCGGCGCACTGGTTCATGTGTACACCGTGCAGGAGAAGGTGTTTGGCCATATTTGTTGTGCGTCCTCCCTCGCACCAAGCCTTCATTTTTCAGGGCAAAATGAAGCCGCACTTTCGACCGCCGCTTGCTCTGGTCCATGATGGCGCACATTTGACTTGCGGAGGCGGAAACTACGGAAGCCGCGTGCCGCCACCACGGCAACTGAAGCTAACTTTAGCGCGAGTTAATTTAGGAACCGATAGGCAGAATAGTGATTTGAATTTCTTAACGATTCCTTTGGAATCGGAAATTTGGAACCGGTTCGTTCTCGGTGTCCAACCCTATTGGTAACCCCCGTCTTTGTCCGTTTTGTCTCCCGTTTTTTCGTCGTTTACCCTATCTTGTTGTACCCCTAGCAGAGGCAGTGTGTCGCTGCTGGAGCTAAAAACTTCCGGGCTAACGTTTTCGTTGCTAGTGTAAACTACTAATAAAACACGTTAGTCCCTAGCTAACGGGTCTGACCCTTTAGCCGAGCGGTTAGTGATGTCACCTTGTGGTGCAGTACAAACCGTATCGAATCCCGCACCAGTCAAAAAAAACCACAACCGATTACACAACTTTTATTTCACTCTGGTTGGATAAATATCAAGAGAATGGGTCAAACTTTGTGTCATATATCTGTGGAGCACGACATAGGGGACCCCCCCCCCTGCATATTCCCCTCCCATCGCGGAGGGCCCCTTTACGCTTAGGGGCCCCTGGGCACATGCCAGGTTGCCTATATGGTGGTGGTGGGGGGGACTCGTTACGTTGTCAGTTCTGGTCCGTTCTGGTCGGTGTGAATAAAAGAGCACCTCCGGGGTCGTGCGGTGTATGGATGGGGCCCGGGGAGTAGCGATTAAAAAGAGACATTTCGTTTTAGTTGCCTGTTTTCAAAATAGATTAGCTGATATAAAAGCTGTCTGAAAACACTGAAACAAAAACAGAAGAAAAAAACACAATCTTAAAGGGACAATTCGAAGGTGAATAGACCGTCGCCCCCCCCCCCCCCACTCAGTCCACCACCACCACAATTTGCTGAAATAACACTGCCCCCCCCCCCACCATTTAAGCAGCAATTAAAGCCACGAGGCTGTTGGAATAAATCTGGACACTGCAAATTCTTGGCCATTGTTCTTCTTAACAATTTCTGAGAAACTTTGAGCAAAAGAGGATTTTCATGTCCTCCCACAAATTCTCCTTTGGGTGGAGGTTTGGGCTCCGACATGCCCATCCCAGGGCATTGACCTCTCTGTTGAAGTCCTTCCTGCGTGCCTTTTTGGCTTGCATTCGGGGTCAAGTCACTGTTGTCTTGCTGACCGCAGTGAGCTTTCACTTACATTAGACCTGACAGCAGGTTTCGAGGACGCCTTGTTCTCAGAGTCGCAGGAAAGAAAACTTGAACACACTTGCTCTGATTCAGTGTTTTGCAACAGCGGGGGGCGGGTGAGCCATTCTTCAGTTGACTCAAATAATATCACAGTAAAAATGAATGAGCAGCGGAATAAAAGCTATTGAACTGACATTTAGACTTATAAAACATGACTTGACCGAATAAGGAAAAGCAAATTAACACAAAAAATAAAAACAAAAAAAATAAAAAAAAGATTCCACCAAAAATTTCCCCAAAGAAATCGCCAAATCATTTAAATCACGGAAATAAAGTTTTATACACTTAAAACATAGGCTCTAAATGCTAAATATACACATGCATTAAATATACAATCTGAACGCACAGTCCGGCATATATCAATGGTTGTATGGACCACTTGCCACGTTAGTGCAAATCATTTGATACCAAGTATTTGAATGCAAATGCATGGACAAGCTTAATTTACTCCAAGTAATGCCATTAACATAGATAAGAGATATGAACTCTGCTGCCATGTATCCCAGTCTATGTGACAGAGCTACTGTAGTATGATGATGCTACGAACTTGACCAACTTACATTTATTTCCAGCGGGACTGCTTCATTCTGATCAGTGTGCACAGGTTCTAAAACATGTGGCCCAGCGGTTAGCACTGTTGCCTCACAGCAAGAAGGTCCTGGGTTCGAATCCCAGGCCGTCCCAGGTCCTTCCTGTGTGGAGTTTGCATGTTCTGCCCGTGTCTATGGGGTTTCCTCCGGGTGCTCCGCTTTCCTCCCACCATCAAAAAGACATGCATGTTAGGGTTAATACTCCTGTCTGTGCCCCTGAGCAAGGCAATGGAAAGAAGACCTGGAGTTGGTCCCTGGGCACTGTAGCTGCCCGCTGCTCCTATACAATAGGATGAGTTACATGCAGAGAACACATTTCATTGTAACCTGTACAATGTCAGATACAGTGGCTTTCTTCTTCTCTCTTCTTCTAATATATAAGTACTGTTGAGTGATGGTGATATTTACACTCCATCCATTATCCAAACTGCTTATCCTGCTCTCAGGAGCCTATCCCAGCAGTCATGGGTGGCAGGGAGACACCCTGGACAGGCCGCCAGTTCATCACCCCACCCACCTCCCTCCCTCTAGTACGATCGAGTCACCTGACCTACATGTCTTTGGACTGTGAGAGGAAACCAGAACACACAGAAGAAACCCACACAGACACGGGGAGAACATGCAAACTCCACACAGAGGATGACCCGGGACGCCCCTAAGGACAGATTATCCCGGGGCTCGAACCCAGGACCGTCTTGCTGTGAGGCGACTGCGCTAACCACTGTGCCACCGTGCCGCCCACATTTACACTCAAACAGGGTAATTTTAAACCCAAAACTCAAATTTCTGTTGGCAAATAAAAAGGCCTCTGATTATTCTGACCTTAATAAAGAGGGAAGTTCTTATAACTGTTTCTTGAAATGGGCTAGTTTTATGAGTCAACATAATGCCGACCTAATTTGCAGTTGTGGCAGTTTTCCAATGGTGGGGTCTAGCGGCCTGTTCAGGGTGTCTCCCCGCCTGCCGCCCAAAGACTGCTGGAATGGGCTCCAGCATCCCCGCCACCCTGAGAGCAGGATAAGCGGTCAAGATAATGGATGGATGGATGGATGGGATAGTTTATGACGTTTATAGAAAAAAAAATCCTACGTGGCGCTCATTGAAACTGCACCTCCTGGCCTCAATTCATCCATACCACCAGATCTGATAAGAGAGGCGATAGAATAGCTGCTGTCTTCTCTGATTCCTATAGTTGCAAGGAAATCCCCCTCGGGGAATTCACATCTTTTGAATACCTTGCTTTTAGTATACATTACTGCTACGATTTTAATAATTACTGTCTATATGTCACCAAAATCTAAACAAGGCTTTCTTTACGAATTTCCGGAGCTACTGTCTATGGTTTCCACTGATTATGATTGTTTCATCATTCTGGGTGATTTTAATGTTTATGTTGACAATCAAACAGACCCCGATACTAGAAACTTAATTAGTTTACTGGAGGCATTTGCTCTCACTCAGCATGTTTCTGGACCCACCTACAATAAGGGGCACACTCTGAACTTAGTCATATCAAAAGTACTTAATGTTACGTTACCCTGTGTAATGGATGTTGCTATCTCTGATCACTGTTTCATATTTCTTTTTTATGTGTCTGCTCTTCCTGTACAACAGAAGAGCACTCGAATGATCAAAAAATGCTTCACTGACAATAACACAATTGAAACCTTTCAGAAAACTGTAAATGAGTTGTCGCCGTCCATGTCATCACAAACTGAGGATCTCGTGAACAACTTCAACTCAAAAATGCGAAATATCTTTAACAACATTGCACCTGTTAAAACTAAAAACATAGAAAAACAAAAAGCCCCCCCTGGAGAAATTGAGTGGTTATTAGGCAGCTTAAGAGAGAGTGTTGCCAGGCAGAACGACAGTGGAGAAAGACTAAACTTCAGGTTCACCATGAAATTTACAAAGATAGAATGAGTAAGTACAGCAAAGAAATTAAACAGGCCAGACGGTCTTTTTTCTCTAAACTCATTAATGAAAATATTAACACTATTAAAGTGCTTTTCTCTACTATTGACCGACTTATTAATCCACCACCTTCAAACCTATCAGAGATGCTGTCCACTAAAAAGTGTGAGCAATTCGCTACATTCTTCAATAACAAAATGATTGCCATTAGACAGAACATTGGTGCCTCAAGATCCAGTAATGAACCTACTCTCCAGTTCTCCAGAAATATCACTGGCGCCATGTCTCACTTTGACACTCTAGACCTTAAAAGTCTAGACAATATTGTTGGGCAGCTCAGGTCGTCCACCTGCTGCTTGGATCCTCTCCCTACCAATTTAAAAAAAAATGTTTTTAATTTCTTTGCACGTGATGTTTAGAAATTATTAACTACTCTCTTCAGGCAGGTATATTTCCTGCAGACACTTAAGACAGCTGTCATTAAACCACTTCTGAAGAAGAGTAATCTTGATGCGACAGCTATTGCCAACTACAGGCCCATCTCCAATTTACCATTCCTCAGCAAAATCCTTGACAAAACGGTTTATTCTCAAGTTAATAACTACTTAATATCTAACAACCTTCTAGGCGTTTATCAATCAGGTTTTCGATCTCACCATAGCACAGAAACAGCACTTATCAAAGTTGTGAACGCTCTGCATATGAACACAGATTCTAATAAATTGTCTATTCTTGTGCTCCTGGATCTCAGTGCCGCCTTCGTTACTGTTGATCATGATATTTTGCTAGAGAGATTAGAAAAATGGGTCGGCCTTTCTGACCCAGTTCTCAACTGTTTTAGAACATACCTTCAGGACAGGCAGTTCTTTGTGTCTATTGGAGACTTTTCCTTGGACAAAGTAGGTATAATGTGTGGGGTACCCCAAGGTTCAATTCTTGGACCACTACTATTCAATCTCTATATGCTCCCACTTGCACATGTTATACAGAAACACAAAATAAATTACCAAAATTATGCAGATGATTCACAACTGTACACATCCCCATCTCCCGATGACCTAGATCCCATACATTCCCTAATTCGGTGTATTGACGATATTACTATCTGGATGTCAGATAACTGTTTACAGCTGAACAAAGACAAGACAGAAATACTTATTTTTTGGTGCAAAGACTCAGAGACAGAGAATTGCAGCTCATCTCAGCTCTCTGTCTCTGGAGTGCAAAAGTGAAGCTAGAAATCTTGGTGTAATCATAGACAGTGATCTAAATCTTAAGAGCCACATCAATCATCTCACAAGATCAGCCTTCTACCATCTTAAAAACATTTCAAAACTAAGGGGCTTTCTGTCAATATCAGACTGTGAGAAATTAATCCATGCATTTATAACAAGCAGACTAGACTACTGCAATGGACTATTCACCGGCCTCCCAAAATCCGTTGTGCGCCAACTACAATTAATTCAAAATGCGGCAGCACGTGTTCTCACCAGAACCTTCCTCATTAAACAGCCTACAACTAAATTCATAGTGTGTGTGTGAGTGTTTTATATATTTTACTATTTTCATATATTCTGATCTGTTGTTACTTTTAATTAATCAGTATTTATGGCACTTTTATTTATTTAACTAACTCAGTTTTAAGCTTGTCTGTACAAGTTTAAAACTGAGGGGGTTTTTTTTCAAATAAAATTTGCTTGTACTTTTTTTTCTTGGGGGGGGTTTCATTGTTTTATTGTGTGAAGCACTTTGTGTTACGTTTGTTTGTATGAAAAGTGCTATACAAATAAAATCTGATTGATTGATTGATTGATTGATTGATTGCTTATTTGATTGATTGATACATTACACTCAGCATCCTCACCTTTGCCTATAGCACACTTGTGCCTGAACAGACATCCTCGCAGCCAGTATGTGACGTACAGGTAGGCGTACCATCACCAAACTCAGAAGAAACCCCATGATTGTCCAAACTTCTTTTTTTTTGTAGTTTTGTTTAACCCTATTTGAGGACTTTGGCTCCCACTGAAATACCGAGTCAATATCTGCGCAAGATCAGCACTGGCGTGCAAGTCTCGGAAGACAGCATCCAGTCGCGTTTATCCGAGTGTGAACGGGTCGGGGACGGGTCATAAAGCGACTGCTGTGAATGGCACCTCGGTCGAAAACACCGTCACTGTTATCTTCGTACCAGCCGCAGAAGATCACACGGTGACTAGACAAGCTGCGGATGAGATCTCCCGGAGTCGTTTCCACAACAGGGGGCTGAAACTCGCTGCCTCGAGCGTCGCTTTTCGAATCCCTCGGCGACGCTCGTGGCAGCGCCGAAGTGTCCCGTGGCCGAGGAGTCACACAGCAAACAAACAAGAAAGCGCCCATCAGATGGCTGATTAGCACCGCGCGCGCCATTACGATTAGATGCGTTATAAACATACGGGGGGGGGGGGGATGTGCTGTTACCGAACACACGGTGGTATTTCCTCCCATTATTTGGTCAATATTGTTTTTCAATTTTTAAATTTTTTTTATATATATATATATTTTTTTTGGGGGGGGTGTTTGTTTAATGCTGTTTCTGTGTTTGTATCTCATATGTGGGGGTTGTCTTTGTGTGTGTGTGTGTGTGTGTGTGTGTGTGTGTGTGTGTGTGTGTGTGTGTGTGTGTGTGTGTGTGTGTGTGTGTGTGTGTACCTGCATATTCGGCAGAAGGCTGAGACCGGCTAGTTACAGTTACGGTAAGTGTAAAAGTGCGGCGCCGCTGCTGGTAAGTGGTGTATATGGGTCACGTTTGAGGTTTTAGCGCATCAGCCGTTTGAGTTGAAACTCTGGTGGCTCCCTGCCTGCATGTGGGGCGTGCATCGCAGCCGGATGTGACAGTCACAGCTCCACCACTCGCCCCTGTCGGGTTTGACGGTGCCGCGCGGTGTCTGAGCGAGGCGACCAGACACCGCGCCGGCGCTCGCAGCGGGCGCGTGTTCGTGCGGTGCGACACGAAAAGAAACACGTCTTGTTACTGAGGAGCAAAAAACTTTATTCGTTCTTTATAAAACCAGCACATTCAAATAAATAGTCGATGCACGTGTTAAATTAATTTAAAAAAATATATATACTTAAAAAAAATAAATATGTCTTAAGATTTTTAAGAGTAAGAGATGCGGTTGTTGCCATGGTAACACGCTGCAGAACGTCCACGTTGTCCGAATGCCCCTGCAGCGTTGTCGAAGGCACCGATGCTTGGCGAGCGAAAGCTCTCTCCCCCCCCCCAGCTGGTATAAAAACATTGCTCTACTTAAATAATCATAACTTAGTGACACTCATTCTTATTTTCTATATATATTTTTTTTAACTAAAAATGAACCTTCATCGGTTCATCACAGACCTTACCGGTGCATAAGCAGTATAAAAAAACAAACAAACTCCACATCAGCAGGACTCAATATGAACCCCCCCCCCAAAAACAAAACGAAAAAAAAAACGAAAAAAAGAAATGTCCATAGGACAAAATGTAACTGAAGCTTCAGCATGAGGAACAGTAAACCACCGCGCCAACAGGCTCGGAGTTGCAACCAGCGTCCAAGTCCAGCATCACTCAAATTAGCAATACACCAGATACACACAATGCAGATGAGCAGAGTTGGAGAGAGGCGGAAGATGACCCTTCCTCTCCCCCCCCCACCCCCACCAAACACTAATAGGCTCAGTATGTCCAAGAAGGTTGGCCAGCTCAGTCTCTTCGCCGTTTAGAAGCCAGGTATACCTCGATGTAGTTGAAAAACAGACCCAGCTCACTCATGGCCTTATATAGACCTCTGTTCTCCATCTGTGGACAGACATAACGGGGCTCATGAACACAACACATACCGCACAACGCGCACACACACAATATTTATCAATAACACGCATGAATGCGAGCGCGCATAGGCCTCTGTTGTGCAGATGCGTTTATTGCCCTTATCAGTGCAAGTAAACTGGTATTTATATACGTAGCACCTTTAAAACACAGTTACACTCAATGCAGAAAACACGAGTAAATACACAAACTGAATATGAGATATAGCGCAGGGAGTAACAGGCCGAGCTAAAAACGAACCAGAACAGAAGGCAGGCAGGGACGGGGATCTATGGAGACGGGCTTTTAGAAGCCGCTTAAAACCGTCCAAACCGGTTATTCCGGAGGCTTGGGGGGCGAGGATGGGTAGAGGACCGAGGTTTGAGGACCGGGGTGGTCGGGAATGTCTTCTAGATTATATACATATATATATATATATATATATATATATATATATATATATATATATATATATATATATATATATATATATATATATATATATATTCTATACTTGGATAAGCGTGTAACCACGAGACAACACACCCTTACCTGGGCGTAAGTCGAGTTGAAATCCTGGATGCTGAAGGGCGTCTCGCAGGAGAAGTAATGTTTCTGCAAAAGAAAACGAGAAAGGCAGAGAAGAGATGAGAACACGTGGTCAAGAGTGGCGCGTCTTCCCCCCCCCCCTTCCGTGGAGCGGAGTGGCGCGCGACGCGCGGCTTGGCTGTGCCGTTCAGGAATAACGGGCTTTAGTGCGACGCCAGCCGAGCCGCCGAGTGACTCGTCTTCCCCTTTCTGCCGCAGCCCGCTCCGGTCTGCGCGTTATTGGAAACTTCTCGGAAGTTTTACTTCCGCTTTAGACCGCCGCTCGAGCGTCTTTTCGGGGGGGAGTTGGTGGGGGGGGGGAGATCTCTGTCCACGTCGTTCAACCCGATCGATCCGCGCGTGTCGGGGCGCGGAAGCGCTGCGCAGCGCTGCGCCGGTACGGGGCAACTTTGCAAACCTCCCCCCCCCCGTCCCGTCCCCCCCATGCGCTACTTACACATTTCGTGATGTCCCTCTTGAGCTGGTCGAAGATCTGCTCTATGGACTCCATGTGGGTTGTGAAGCCCTTAATGTCGTCCGTCACTCCAGCCTTGGCCGTCGGCAGCACCGTCCTCAGGTAGAATCCGAGAATGCTGCTCATGGCATGGCACCCGTACTGGCTCTGATAAGGGACCAGACCACAGATAAGGTACGTGCAGACAGTGTCGTAGCTCGTAACGGTTTGCATCAAACGGGCTCGCGTGGCCGGGGCACAGCCTGCGCGTGGGGTCTGGTTTAAACCCACGCGGCGGCCGCACGAGGAGCTGCAGATTTTGTTCAAGTTTAATGAGTGTCCGAGTTTAATGAGTGCCCGAGTTTAATGAGTGCAATGTGCGACGCGCTGCTTTGTTGGGAGAATGAATGAACCCGGTGGGCTTACGTTAAAGTAGTTCTCCACGGTCTGGTCCAGCAGCGCTGTTTCCAATTCATCATTGGCTTCCTGTAAAAAACAAAAAACAAATAAACAAACAAACAAACAAACAAACAAGCTAATAAATAAGTAAATAAATTAATGAATAAATTAATTAATGGGCTCTCAATGGCCGCAGACAGTAAAAACAACATGCAGTGAAACAGCTGCAAGACTGCTGCATCGCTCGCTCTCTCTCTCTCTCTTTCACACACACACACACACACACACACACACACACACACACACACACACACACACACACACACACACACACACACACACACACACACGGGCGGCGTGTGGGTTAGGCTCACTAGTCATAGCACAAATGTGCCCTTGTGTGTGAGCCGTGCCGGGGCGCTGCAGCGGTTGGTGTGTGTACTCACGTAGTAGCCTCTGATCTGAGAGAAGTCCTCCCGCAGCCTCCGGAGCCGGACAGGGAAGCCCTCCAAGAACGAGCAGCACTGATTGTTGCACATGGCTCGGCCCCAGGCTTTAAACCCGCCCAGAGATAACACGGCCAGCAAGGAAATCAGCAGAGAAACCGGGGTCATCTTGGTGGTCTTCTGTTGGCCGGATGTAGGACTGTCCTCTGGCAGAGATGCTGTTCAGACAGGACCTGCAAGCTTTGGAGACGAAGTGATGAGATTCTCCTTAGCCAGCGATGGTTAGAGGATCAGGTGAAGCCTGCGGACCCGTAGCACTTTGTCCTAATTTATATGTAAAGGAAGGAGGGCAATTACTGCAGTTACTGGAAGACGACATGGGGGTTAATTTTTTAAATCCATGAGACACCCCTTCCTCGACATGCAAGGGAAAATTCGTGAAAAATCATGCAACATGCTTACACTCCACCCATTCATTCAGCCGGGTTAGAATGAATAGAGGGGATGTGGTGATGACGCACTTTTTTTTTTCTTCTTTTTTTTTTTGCGTGTGCAAGAATAGTATTCTAGGAAATGTGTTCATATTCATATATGTATACATCTCATATTTACACATGTTATCAGTGTTATTACGATGGGGGTGATTATTATCATTAGCCGGTGCCGCTGTTCACGCAGATCCCTATGAAGGCACGTGAGCAATGCTGGCCCTCGACGTGAACGATTAACTAAAATCACCCAACGCGCTGGACGACTATTCTAGAGTCTCATGCGAGAGTCTTTGCCCTTCAGGTAAACAAAATGACTCGACACGTTATTTCACTCGGAATGACATCAAGTTATTCCACAGCTCGTGAATAACACGAGCGGACCCGCCAGCCTGAGAGGTGGAACATGGTTTGGTTTGTGGCGTGAGATCGACGCAGACGGCGCAGTCGCTCTTTCTGCCGCAGCGTGCGTAACGACACGGCGCAACTCCATTTTCCTTTACATTAAAGGAGCAATAAGCGTTTCCGTACACCGTCTCTCTCTTTTGCCTCTTTATTTATTTATTTTTCTTCTTCTTTGCACCTCAATGGGTGAAGTCGGCGAGCCTCCGAGGGGGCAACAATTACAGAGAAAATTTTTTTAATAAGTCCCGTGCTTTTTCACAGTGCTGCAGCCTACATTGGGGGTGGGGGTGGGGGGGTTCCTTCCTTCCTTCCTCTGCGGTTTCTGGGAATTACTGTGTGAAATGTCAATTCGTCCGAGAGACCCCCCCTTTTGGTTTTCTTTCTTTCTTTCTTTACGTCTCCAAAGTTTATTCTCAGCCTTTTTTTTAGAGGAAGTTGAGAATCTGTTGCAACGTTCGAGCCTCCAGCTTCTTTAACACACCATGGCTCCAGCTAGCCCGGGTAAAGGTAAGCATCCTGAACTGATTCAAGCTTCCTTAAAGAGTCAGTTCGGGACGCTTACCTGTACCCGGGCTGGCTGGGGCCATGGTGTCTTAAAGAAGCTTGGATCAGTTCATCATTGTATCCGGCGATACAAAAACATTGTATCCAGATGAACTGATCTTTGGTGTTCTTGCCTGGATTACTGAGCATGCGTCAACACACGTGGTCAGTAGTGTTCGTTCACAGCAATTGTGAAGAAGAGAAGCGATTTGACAGTTGAATGCTATCATTTAGGGGTGCCCCAGAAGCCCGTCACATTGTGTTAGAGGGTCTGTTAAAATATCTAGATGAAATTAGCTTTATCTAGGTAATTTTATCTAGGTATTCAGAGTTAAGTCATGGCACAGCAGGAATCAGCAGCAATTTGAAATGGTCTTTCACACACACACGCGCGCGCGGGAAGATGTTTTAAGTAGGGGGGCTGCCAACTAAATGTAAAGTATTGCGGCGAGCCGGCTTGAAAGAATGAGTCGAGAGACACAAGTCAGAACGGACCAGACGTGACAACATTACATTACAGTCATTTAGCCGCCGCTTTTATCCAAAGCGACTTACAAATAAGTGCATTTAACGTAGGAAATCAGGAGAACTAGTAGTCATCAGAGGTCATAAGTGCATCTAAACAAGCATCTAAGAGCAAAACCAGTGCTAAAGTAAAAGTGCAAGAATTTTTTTTTTTAATGAGTGAATACAATAAGTGCTAAGAGCAAGTGACAGGGTAGTAGTTCTTGAAGAGGTGAGTTTTCAACCTGCGCCGAAAGATGGGCAGCGACTCCGCTGTCCTGACATCAGTGGGGAGTTCATTCCACCACTGTGGGGCCAGGACAGAAAAGAGCCGTGACCGGGTCGATCAGCAGCAGGGGCCTCTGAGCGATGGGTCAACTAGGCGTCCCGAGGCAGCAGAGCGAAGTGGTCGGGCGGGGGTGTAGGGCTTGACCATGGCCTGGATATAGGAAGGAGCTGTCCCTTTCACTGCCCTGTAGGCTAGCACCAGAGTCTTAAACTGGATGCGAGCAGCTACTGGGAGCCAGTGTAGGGACATGAGAAGGGGAGTTGTGTGGGAGAACGTAGGGTGGTTGAACAGCAGACAAGCTGCAACTTTCTGAACAAGCTCCAGAGGTCTGATGGCCGACGCCGGGGCGCCAGCAAGGAGGAAGTTGCCGTAGTCCAGCTGGGAGATGACCAGAGCCTGGATGAGCACCTGTGCCATCTCGTCGGTGAGGAATGGGCGAATCTTCCTGATGTTATAGAGGAGAAATCTGCAGGAGCGAGCAACCAATGCAACGTTTTCAGCAAACGACAGTTGGTCGTCCAGGATCACACCCAGATTCCTCACAGTCCGATTTTGGCGTCACCACGGTGTTGTCAATGGTGATGGGCAACCTTTCCCCGGGAGGAACATTAGCTCTGTCTTGTCCAGATTGAGCTTCAGGTGGTGTGTCGCCATCCACTCTGAGATGTCAGTCAAGCATGCAGCAATGCGTGTCTCTACTTGTGTGTCAGAGGGAGGGAAGGACAAGATCAGCTGGGTGTCATCGGCATAACAATGGTAAGAGAAGTCATGCGAGCGAATAACAGAACCCAGGGATGTCGTGTACAGGGAGAAAAGGAGAGGACCCAGAACCGAACCCTGTGGAAGGCCTGTAGTCGGTATGCGAGGCTCCGACACAGATCCCCTCCATGTCACCTGGTAGGAGCAACCCGTCAGGTAGGTTGCAAACATTGAGAGTGCAGAGCCTGTGACACCCAGCCCCCCGAGGGTAGAGAGGAGGATCCGGTGGTTCACTGTGTCGAATGCAGCTGACAGGTCCAGGAGTATCAGGACAGAGGAGAGAGAGTTTGCTCTCGCAGAGTGCAGCGATTCTGTCACTGCAAGGAGGGCCGTCTCTGTCGAGTGACCCACCCTGAACCCAGACTGGTTGGGGTCCAGGAGGCTGTTCTGGTGGAGGCACAAAGAAAGTTGGTTAAAGACAGCACGTTCGAAGGTTTTGGATAGAAAGAGTAGAAGGGAAACTGGTCTGTAGTTTTTGACATCAGAGGGGTTAAGTGATGGTTTCTTGAGAAGGGGGGTGACTCTAGCAGTCTTGAAGGCAGATGGAAAGCATCCTGCCTGGAGGGAGGTGTTGATGAGGTGGGTTAGATAGGGAAGGAGTTCAGGTGCTATAGACTGAAGAAGAGGGGAGGGGGCCGGGTCAAGGGAGCATGTGGTGGGGCGACTGAATGTGACGAGGTTTAGAACCTCGTCGGGGGAGAGGGGAGCGAGGTGGGATAGGGTGGGACGTGGAGAGGTGAAGGAGGGTGCAGAGGGTGGGATAGTGCAAGCAGCACTAACCGGGTGGTGAGAAAAGGAGGATCTGATGTCATTTACCTTCTTGTCAAAGAAGTTAGCGAAGTCATCAGGGAGAAGGGAGGAAGTAGGAGGAGGAGGTGGGGTTCGAAGAAGTGTAGAGAAGGTTTCAAAGAGTTTCTTAGGATTAGAGGCAGAGGATAGGATTTTGGAGCGATAGAAGGCAGCCTCAGGGAGGCAGAAAGGAAGGAGGAGAAAGTGGAAAGAAGAGACTGGAAGTTGAGAAGGTCCTCTGGGAGTTTGCCTTTTCTCCATTTGCGCTCTGCCACTCTCAGGCTCTGTCTGTCAGTACGTACTGAGTCGGTCAGCCAAGGGGCAGGTGGAGTTGGACAGGACAGGAATGCGAAGGAAACACATAGTCTATACTAGGTCCACAACGAAACGAGTCCCCCCCCCCCATGTCACAAGTGAGTCACACATCAGTCCCAGTCACGGTTCTACAGTCAGCTGGTTGTAGTTCAGCCTGACAAAAGCCAGGTGGGTGAAGCCTTGGAAGTAGTCTGTGTGTGCGTGTGTGTGTGTGTGTCTGTCTGTCAGAGAGAGAGAGAGAGAGAGAGAGAGAGAGAGAGAGAGAGAGAGAGAGAGAGAGAGAGAGAGAGAGAGAGAGAGAGAGAGAGAGAGAGAGAGAGAAGTTACAATTTTGACATTTCATCAAAGCGCAATATTTGGTGTGTGAATAGCTATGCTCCCCCCCATGTCCCCCCCCTCCCTCCCTCTGTGTGTGTGTGTGTGCGCGCGTGCAGTATTATGGCGAGCCGGCTTGAAAGAATGAGTCAAGAGACACAACCCAGAAAGGACCAGACGTGACAACGTAACGAGTCCCCCGCCCGATGTCACAAGTGGCGACATCAGTCCCAGTCACGGTCCTACAGTCAGTTAGTCATTAAATGGTCTCCTACTCACCCTGAGTCGAACCCCCAAATCAACAACACAAAAATAACCACAACTTCAACACCACATCATTAAAATCTAATATTAACAGTCCCATAAGCCATTGCGCCCCCCCCCCTCAGCGCAGAACCGCCGACAGTCAGCGCGACCGCCTCACCCGGTCGCTACAGTATGATGTCATTGTTTTGTTTTTGAGGTACGTTGTCTTGTGCCCGGTCATCAGTCCCTACAAACACAATCGGCCGTGTCTGCAGGTGGGAAGTCGGATGTGGGTATTTGTCCTGGTCGCTGCATTAGCGCCTCCTCGTTAGAGGGGGTGGAGCAGCGACCGGGACGGCTCAAAAAGAGCGGGGTAATTGGCCAGATACAAATGGGGAGAAAAGGGGGGAAAATTTAAAAATAAAAATCAGTGACTGCAGTAATCTTCACTGTGGAACGCGTAAGCAACAGAAATACACCACAAAATGACCAAAGAGGCTGATGACAAGTTTAATTTTATATTTAAGTAATTCATTCTACATATGTGTGTAAGTATGTATGTAAAAAGGGCTTGTGGTTGGTTTTAGCACAGCTTGTAGTTGCTGATTTATCAGTTAACCTGCTGACCTGCAACTTAACCAGTAGGAAGAAAGAAAGAAAGAAAGAAAGAAAGAGAGAAGGTGAGCGAAAGAGAGAGAGAGTTAGAGAGAGAGAGAGAGAGAGAGAGAGAGAGAGAGAGAGAGAGAGAGAGAGAGAGAGAGAGAGAGAGAGAGAGAGAGAGATGAAACTAAATGCTTAGCATACAGGGTTAAAAAGAGGTTTTAGAAAAAAGTTGCATTTCTTCAGCCTCACGTGCACCTACTCTCACTTTACCATCAGCAGTCCGCTGAAACAAAAGCAGCCTATTCGTTCACTCTCTCGGTTCTCACGTTCTTGTTGTTACCACATTAGGTAGGAGGGAGGTACGAGTCAGGCCGGCGCGTGACCAGTCTTTTCACGCGTGTGTGTTTCAGATGTGCTAATGTCACTGAAACCAGCGCAGTTTTATCTGAATTCAGAGACTTTTGGCGCCACAAAGTGTGAGCTCCCTTTTGGATACACTACGGATACGGGAATGTTGACCTGTTTGACCAGACTGGGAAACAGTTAGAGCTAGAAATCTCCAAGAAACAGAGCTAGATATCTTCAAGAAACAGATAGAGTTAGACATTTTCAAGAAATGGATAGAGTTGGAAATCTTCAAGAAACAGAGCTAGAAATCTTCAAGAAATGGAAAGAGCTGGAAATCTCCAAGAAACAGATAGAGCTGGAAATCTTCAAGAAACAGATAGAGCTAGAAATCTTCAAGAAATGGATAGAGCTAGAAATCTCCAAGAAATAGAGCTAGAAATCTTCAAGAAATGGATAGAGCTAGAAATCTTCAAGAAATTGACAGAGCTAGAAATCTCAACGAAAAGGATAGAGCTAGAAAGCTTCAAGAAACAGACAGTGCTAGAAATGTTCAAGAAACAGAGCTAGAAATCTTCAAGACACAGATAGAACTAGAAATCTTCAAGAAATGGATAGAGCTAGAAATCTTCAAGAAACAGAGCTAGAAATCTTCAAGAAATGAATAGAGCTAGAAATCTCCAAGAAACAGACAGTGCTAGAAATGTTCAAGAAACAGAGCTAGAAATCTTCAAGACACAGATAGAACTAGAAATCTTCAAGAAATGGATAGAGCTAGAAATCTTCAAGAAACAGAGCTAGAAATCTTCAAGAAATGAATAGAGCTAGAAATCTCCAAGAAACAGATAGAGTTAGAAATCTTCAAGAAACAGATAGAGTTAGACATTTTCAAGAAATGGATAGAGTTGGAAATCTTCAAGAAACAGAGCTATAAATCTTCAAGAAATGGATAGAGCTAGAAATCTTCAAGAAACAGACAGAGCTATAAATCTTCAAGAAACAGAGCTAGAAATCTTCAAGAAACAGATAGAGCTAGAAATCTCCAAGAAATAGAGCTATAAATCTTCAAGAAACGGATAGAGCTAGAAATCTTCAAGAAACAGACAGAGCTATAAATCTTCAAGAAACAGAGCTAGAAATCTTCAAGAAACAGATAGAACTAGAAATCTTCAAGAAATGGATAGAGCTAGAAATCTTCAAGAAACAGCTAGAAATCTTCAAGAAATTGATAGAGCTAGAAATCTTCAAGAAACGGATAGAGCTAGAAATCTTCAGGAAAGAGATAGAGCTAGAAATTTTCAAGAAACAGATAGAGCTAGAAATCTTCAAGAAACAGATAGAGTTAGAAATCTTCAAGAAATGGATCGAGCTGGAAATCTCCCAGAAACAGATAGAGTTAGAAATTTTCAAGAAATGGATAGAGCTAGAACTCTCCAAGAAATAGAGCTAGAAATCTTCAAGAAATTGACAGAGCTAGAAATCTCAAAGAAACGGATAGAGCTAGAAATCTTCAAGAAACATGACCTGTAAAAGTAATCTCTTCTCATCCTCACTCATCATACCATCATGATGTTTGGTGGTCAACAACCAATGTACCCTCTGCGTCTCTTGGCCTCACAATGTTCCTTTCTGCTTACCAGCAAACGACTTTAAATGAGGGCGGAAGCAGAATCTGTGAAAACCTTGTTTTTCGATGCCTGGTTGTGTTTTCGAGTTAAAAAGTCAGCAGTGCACCGTCTGAAAGCAACAGGGATGAAGTGAAATTATTATGTGAGGTGTTTCTGTCTTTGTTCTGTCCGGTCTTTTTGCCCTTAACGAGTGGTTAAGGGGAAAAAGACTTGGACGGAACAAACCAACATGTAAGCTGTCCAATTCAACCATCATCACTTACTGTTTCTACAATGTCAGCAGCATTTTAAAGAAACTTATTGTATCCCATCCTAAATGAATTATGTGGTACAATAAGATTCATGCGTCATATCAATGTACACTGACTGACATGAAGCATGAATCTTGGTGGACTCACAAACTTTCCCCATTCTGCATGCTTACATGGGACTAGTATCATTAGATGTCTTTTTCACTGCCTTTTTTTCTGATTTCCTCCCATTGGACCAGACTGGTGCAAACTAAACTTCTGCAATTATTTTTTTCCACACAATATATGCATATCTGTGTGCTGTGTATGAGGTATCACATTCTGTGGACGGTTGTATGGCTTTGTGTTCATGTGGTTTGGTAAGGTGTTTGCTTTAAAGGAAATCCATTTGCCTTTATAATTACATTTTCCATAACTGTGCTGTTTCCATTTTCGCAAATGGGTGTGTGTGTGTGTGTGTGTGTACGTGCATGCCATCATGGCAACTTGTGTTTGTGCGCATGATGGATGTGGGTATATACCAGGGCGTAACCAAAACTATTTTCGCCTTACTTGCTCAAGGCCAAACACACCTCCATGTATTACACCTAATATTCTCGATTGAGTTGATGTGACAAAGTGTTAATAGCTGAGAACTGAACAGGCAGAAGTGTGTGTGTGTGTGTGTGTGTGTGGGGGGGGGGGGTAGGTGGCATGCTAGTGTGGTGATTCCACAGGACACAGGAAGAACAAGGTGTCTTTGTTTCTTTCATGACCTGTAGCCTTATAGTTCAAAGCCCTAACTTGGACTTTAGATGAACTATTGCCATCATGTTGAAACCGAGTGACAGCCGGCCTTCAGGAGAACTCTGGGTCGGCCTTCAGGAGAACTCTGGGCCGCCCTCTCTTGACCCTCCTGACGTCGTATTCAAGCGGTGACTGTTGGACAGCAGACAGCGTACCACATGGCACTACATCAATTACACTTCTTCTTTTTAAGATTCAGAAGCAGATGAGAGCCCATAATCGGTTTGGGGGAGGGGGGGACCCCATCTTTACTAAAATCATGATTTTTGACAAATGTGTATCCTTTTGTGAATATTATTTTTCTCGACTTATTTACCCATATCGATGCATTATGACTTATGTGTTTCAAAAGCCTAACTGTAAACTCTACATCAGTAATGAACTGTATCTATTTTTTCTTACTTCCCCCTCCCCCTTTTATCCCCAACCGTATTCGGCCAATTACCCCACTCTTCCGAGCCGCCCCGGTCTCCGCTCCACCCCCTCTGCCGAGAGCGGGGAGGGCTGCAGACTACCACATGTCTCCTCCGATACAGGTTCCCCGACCAACCAGAGAAGGCGCTAGCGCAGCGATCAGGACACATACCCACATCCGGCTCCCCACCCGCAGACACGGCCAATTGTGTCTGTAGGGGCGCCCGACCAAGCCGGAGACAACACGGGGATTCGAACTGGCGATCCCCCTGTTGGTAAGCAACGGACCAGACCGCTACGCTACCGGGACGCCCAGTGAACCGTATCTGCGTTAAACTGGACTGTCCCTGAAATAAATGAACTAACTAAATAAAACCTCCCCTCAAAACATTACCAAAACTGTCATAAAATGTCATCCCTGGCTTTTTCTATGAGAGACTGTATATTAAATCAAGTCAATCTGTCTTTTGTTGTTTTTTTTTTTAATGTGTTGAACACAGATGATGACGGCAACACCACACAGTTTACAAATATTTGACCAACATATGTAAAATCCAGAATGAGATGTGGCAATGCCATCTTCTTTTTTTTCTTCTTTAGAACAGGACAAATTTGATCAAGCACAGCACAAATCCTGCCTGACTGCTGACCCCTCAGAAATCCCTGTATGCGCATCAGTCACCGCTCAGCCCGGCCCGTCAGCGTAGTCTTTTAAAATAGGACACAAGTCCGCGCTGCAGAACAGACCTCGCTGTTACGTGGATGTTTTTGGGGATGTTTTTTTTTTTTTGCAGGGTAAGTATCACATATAGGAGGAGTGCGCAACCACGTGCATACATGCGGACGTCTATTTATATAGCTACGGTGGAAGTGCGCTTGTGTAAGCACATAAGCACAAGCCTATTGTGAGAACGTGTGTTTCCCCCGTGGTGTTTAAAGCATGTGAACGCTGAATTGTACAAAGTGAGAAAAGAGAGAGAAAAAAAATTACAAAGTGTCTCAATGTCGTTTCAGCGGGTGAATCATAGTTTCAGCAGTTTTATTCAAAAGTTATTTTGGTCGAGGTAAAGGTCAAAGGTCAAGCAACAGGTACTCTGACGCGCGAGAGGAAACGGGCGGTCTCAGCGTGTCATCGGCCCAAGCAACGGCGATCGCGATGATTATCGTCCTGATCGCGCGCGCGCGCGCGGCGGGGCGAGGCCGTCCCGCCGCCAACGCTCGCGCTATCTGTCACCATCAGCTCAGATGCGAGGACTCAAAACAAGCGTCACCTCGTTCAGATGAAGCCAAACTGACAATTCATAGTCGTTTCATAAATACATCACAATATAAAGAAAAAAAAGGGGGGGGGATCCTTGGCCTGTGAAGTTTTAACGTAAAACTCTTGTTCGTCCCCCGAAACCGCGACAAAGAAACAACACAAACAAGAAGCCGCAAATCCACTTTGGCCTCGTAGACAGCTGAGAGATTTGAAATGGTGGCAAGTCCAACAAAGTGGTTTGACTAAAAGGTGAAATTCGCATTTCAATAAACATAATAAATACGTTTACAACACTTAGCGTTACGTTTAAATACCACTTTACAACATTTAAAAACAGTAACCAAAGAACAGTTTAGCCCATGTGTTATAGCGCCCCGTGTCCACTACACGGTGCCGGCTCGACTCGACTCGACTTGGTAGCTGTTACCACTCTTCCGGTACCACCTCGGTCCAGGTTCCACAAAAAAAAAAAAAAAAAAGAAAAAAAAACTGGACCTGGTACCGAAACCAATGCAAGACCTCTGATTGGTCAGAGAAACGCGTCACTGCGTCATTTTGCGTCACTGCGTCGTCAGTGCGCGCGTGGGACGTTCACCCGGCATTTTGAAATGCCGAAGCGGTGGAAGCGGCGTTGTTATCTTAACAAAGGAACATTGTGACATTGAAAACCAGTCGTCGCTATGACGACCATCTACACTGACGGGGTACTGTTACCGTCGTGGGAAACGACGCAGAAGTGAGTCGAGTCGAGCTGGTACCATAGTGGAAAAGAGACATAAGTGTGTGTGTGTGTGTGTGTGTGTGTGTGTGTGTGTGTGTGTGTGTGTGTGTGTGTGTGTGTGTGCGTGTGTGTGTGTGTGTGTGTGTGTAACAGTGCAAGCTAAACTGTGCTCACAAGTAATGCCAGGCTCAAGTTTTTTTTTCTGTGAACATTTCAAGAAATGGATCGAAGTCCTCTGCCACAAACACTCATTGGCACTCATGTAGGTTTGTGTGTTTAAGCGTCATGCTGTGTGCTCGTTGCCTGGCTCAGCCTATCCAGCCAGTCCAACACGGTGTCCAGCTCCCCCATTGCCTTCAGTGCCGCCTGATTTACATCCAGCTGCTCAGGGGAAAAAAACAGAGAGAGAGAGAGATAGAGAGACAGAGAGAGAGATAGAGAGACAGAGAGAGAGAGAGAGAGAGATAGAGAGATGGAGATCTGAATTAGAGAGGAAGACGGTGTTCGTTGAGAGGCGTGCGTTTATCAAGGCGACATCTCCATAGCTTTGTGTTTGTGTGTTTGAGGTGTGTGTATGGCTGCATGTAGGCTCAGTCATAGGTGTGTTGGCCCCTTTTATTCTCCCTAAATTGTCCTACATTCAGATATTCTGCCTTTTATCAGCTTTAAAATATTAATAGCTTGACCTTTTTTTTTTAGATCTGAATGAAACCATGTTTGAGATGACAAGACACAACATGCCATGGGGGGGGGGGGCAGGAACGGATGCAGACACGGTAAGTAAGGAAGTCAGTAAGTTGCATTTTATATAACACTTTTCTAGCTGCAACAGCCACTCGTGGTAACACATGGACTGGACAGGGAAGGACAGGACAGGGCAGGACAGGGCAGAACAAGCCTGGATAGGACAAGAATGGACAGGACAGGACAAGAATGGACAGGAGAGGACGGGAC
>NC_079212.1:138630944-138708444 GCF_029633865.1 Lampris incognitus | reverse complement strand
TAGATTTTCACTTTGTTTCACTTTCTTCATCACACCCTCCGTCAGAATCCCGTCTGCCCTCTGTGCTGTATTTCCGGTCGTGGCGCAGAGGCGTTTTCCGCCCTGCAGCTCTCGACACCTTTCACGGCCTTGACAATAGCGATGTGCCCGTGCTAGCTAGCTCGTCTTTTTTTTTTTAAATTGCGCTATCTTTCCGTTGTCCCCCCCCCCCCCAAGGCAAATCTGAAGATATACATTTCCTGTGGAATTTATATGTAGCTGATATGACATTGACGTCATTGGTATTGATTTACAAAGGGCCCAAAACCGACGTCTCCATCACACAGCGATCTGGCACAGCTGTAACCCTGTGCAGTCTGACCAGCAGCCAAACCCCCTTCCCCCATCAAGCACTGGGGACCGGGGTGGTCTTGGGGTGGTTTATTGACAGAGGAAGGGTCAAACTGGGAAATAAAACTCAAGTTACCAAAGTCACTTAAATATTGAGAGGATGAGTCACAAACAGGGCAGCACGGTCGCCTCACAGCAAGAAGGCCCTGGGTTCGAGCCCCTGGGTAGTCCAGCCTTGGAGGTCGTCCCGGGTCGTCCTCTGTGTGGAGTTTACATGTTCTCCCTGTGTCTGTGTGGGTTTCCTCCGGGTGCTACGGTTCCCTCCCACAGTCCAAAGACATGTAGGTCAGGTAAATCGGCCATACTAAATTGTCCCTAGGTATGTATGTATGTATGTGTGTGTGTGTGTGTGTGTGTGTGTGTGGGTGGTGGAGTGATGTCCTGGCGGCTTGTCCAGGGTGTCTCCTCACCTGCCACCCAATGACTGCTGGGATATGCTCCAGCATCCCCACGACCCTGAGGGCAGGATAAGCGGTTTGGATAATGGATGGACAACACAAGGTATAAATTTAGCCAACTAGCTTATTGAAACATGCTGCCATCCTGATATGAACTATCAAACAGTAATCATTATCATTATATACCATATATATATATATATATATAAAATACTCGTAATGCACATCAAACTTAGTCATCTTAGTCAACAGTCTGTGTCAGTGGCCATTTGATGGACCGGGAATGCTACCAAAGGCACAGGACGTAGGAGATTGAAGAGGATTGAAAAGGTAAATGAAGACAAAAACAAACAAAAAAAACCAAACAAACAATGAGGCTGTTCTGCTGACGATTCAACTGCCCTGCCAGGAGATAAGCCAAACTAAAGGAAAAGGGCGTCCTGATGGGGGACAGAGCAACGCAACCTCTGAGATCAGTTTCAGCCACACCAAAAGAGCCTCATCATTTCAGCCTGATCACACAAAATGGAAATTATGAATGATAACGTGATTAAAAAGATTTTTTTTGAACCTCAGCACACCTCCATGGTGACGTGTCCGTTTTCGGTATTGTTTTTCCTTCTCGCAGACATTGTAACCTATATAAAGGCTCATAAATATGCTTTTCTGCACTTTTTCCACTCTTGTCGCTTTCGGTTCCTTTCTACTCTGGGCCGTGTTTGGTGAACCATGAAAACAGCGATGATGCCATGATAGTTTCTCTCTATTTCTATGTGAATATTTTAGCTGTTGACTAGTGTCACTCCTGTTTTCAGTAGCGTTCACCACCAGAATTGAAACTCAACCCCATCTTTTATACCTGTCCATCGCTGTACGCTGCAGTCAAGTCAAGTCAGTTTGGTTTGTATAGCCCAGTTTCCCAAATGTGCCTCTTGGGGGCTTTACAGCAATCCAGAATATATATATATATATATATATATATATATATATATATATTCTGACCTACACCTAACCTGAGCAAGGTTAATTTTCACCCAACAAACATACTTGTGTTTAGATGTAACATGGCTGTATGAGTCCAAATTAAAACCCATAGCATCTGAAACAATGAGTTTGTAGTGACCTAAGTTGGTTTTCCAATATGGGATTATCCTCATTTTCTGATGGGCAACCTCCATGGGCAATTTTCCCTGAAAATTGAATGGATGTATACATGTTTGGTTGGTTGGTTGGTTGGTTGGTTATGTATGTATGTATGTATGTATGTATGTATGTATGTATGTATGTATGTATGTATGTATGTATGTATGTATGTATTTATTTATTTATTTATTTATTTATTTATTACATTCTGTTATCTTGCATTTGATCACCAGAAGGAGAACCAGGTTTCTCATCAGTACCTTTTGTGTGTCAATACTTCCCCTTCTTGTCCTTGAGGTACAAGTGGCTTCCTGTTTGACAGGTAATCAAGGAACCTCTTACCTCATCTACCTGCCTCCACATGTTGACTTCCTGATGCCGGGTAAGACGAATAAAAAAAGTAAAAAAGAAAGAAAAAAGAAAATGAAGGCAAAGGAAATCCAGCAGAACAGGAATGACTCGCATTCGTGGAACTGTACTGAAAAAGAACCAATTAATGTAACTGCTAAACATGTTTTCCTATTTCCTTCTGTGAAACAGCCTAAAATGATATGTACTACATGTACAAATCCCACTGTGGCTCAGTGGGATGCTTGGCTGTTTGTTTCCAGGCTGGTTTAAGGCAGGGACATCTCCCATGCAGATGTCCACTCACTGACCGATCTACAATATATTGTGAAACCTGGTTTTTAACTGGGTAAATTCTTTATTCACAAAAGGAAACTTCCAGAAAAGGAAACCCCTTTAGGATGGGCTACTCATGTCAGGTGTAAACTGTTTGTGTCACCTGTGCATGGTTTGAGGTCGAGGAGAGCAAGACAACACGTGAGTTGCTTATCTAATCTAAATTGGATTTCATGTTGTATTGTTGCTGTATTTTCAGGGGGCGGACGGAAACAATAATTCAGGCTGAGAATTGACTCCATCCCAGGCCACCCTGTCATATGATCACTATGTTGCTCTCATTGCTATCATATAACGCTGTGTTCCGGATAACCCGGAAGTCGAGTTTTTCCGACCTCCCACTAGAAAAAGTACAACAGAACACCCCTCAAAGTCGGAGTTCCTGCTTGTAAACTCGGGGCAGACTTCATGGAGAAGCAGCAGTCTGACGTCACACAACAATGGCCATACCCATGGAGGCGCACAGTGGCAATGGTAAACCATCAATCAAGGCAACGTAAAGTACATTTCCCCGTATTTAATTACACAAATGCATACTATCGTATAGTAAAATCTGTTCTGCATGTAAATTGATTTCACAACATGTCGACAATGTTATGAAGTAGCTGGTTGTGGAAAACAATCCCTGAAAGTTATCTCTGCACAAAAGTTATTCCTCTGTTCCGTTTATATATACAAGGAGGATGCACTGCTGACAGTTCAATTGTTGATACACTTACCAATAAACACACCAGTTTATCACGGTCAGCCATGTTTTTTGTTTACATTTGGCGTCAGGTACCTGGAATGCTTAGAGGTCGGAAACTGTAAATTACAATGGGGAATTCCGACCTCGGACTTTGAATGGAGCGCAGCATAATTCCTCTGCGAAGACGTGCAAACTGTGTAGCCTACAGGCTGTTGTGTCACACTGTTATTATCTACTTAGCTAGCTATGTTGGGTATGTTGTGTGTGCGTGCGTGTGCGCGCGCACGCCATGTTTTTCTGTCCTAATTGGGGACCAAATGTCCCCATTAGGATAGAAAACCAGAAACCACCTACTTTGTTGGGCCATTTTATGGGGGCCCCACAAGTAAAAGGGTCTATTTTAGGGTTAGGACCTGGTTTTAGCGTTAAGGTTAACATTAGGGTTAGGTTAAGGTTAGGGTAAGGGTTAGGGTTAGGCATGTAGTTCGCGTGGTTAAGGTTAGGGTTAAGGGCTAGGAAATGAATGTAGTCAATGAGGGGCCCCCACAAGTATAGATTTGCGAGTATGCGTGTGTGTGTGTTAGCTAGTGTTCTTGACTGACCTGGTCCCTTACTGGAGAACATTTTGCTTATTTGACAGCATATAGCTGTGTCTGTGGCCAAGGGCCTTTCTCTTTTTTATTCTGTCCCTCTCTGCTCCACCTTTCCTTTCATTCTGATCGCCCCTTTCGCTGCACGACTTGTCTAAAATGTTAACGATAGAGAAACAGGTAAACGTTTGCTATGTGACAAATTATATGAATTACCAGTACACTCCCCGCCTGGTATAATAATTGTTATACCACTCCTATCTACATTAATCAAATGTAAGTCCATCTTTTCAGGTTTCTTTAGGAAGAAGAAGGACGAGATCTGAAACTTAACAGATCTTGGCAGTCCCTTGTTTCACCACATTGACTTCTACCTTCCTGACCTTGTTGTCAGCACTGGGGATGGTCTTCACGATCAGTCCAGTGGGCCATTCATTTCATTTGACTTAGCTTTCTTTTAGCAACACAACATCTGCCACTTGGACATTGTGTCTCTCTTCAGTCCATTTTCTGTGAGGTTGGAGGGTGCCCAGGTATTCTTGCCTCCATCGCTTCCAGAATGTATCAGCAAGACACTGGACATGATTCCACTGTTGCATATAGAGGTCTGTTAGATTGAAATCCCCGCGTGGAGCAGATGTTGGCTCCATCTTTCTGGTCAGGAGCATTGCTGGCATGAGGATGGTAGGCAGCTCTGGATCAAACGACAGAGGAACCAGTGGTTTGGCATTCATAACTGCCATCACTTCTGCTATCAGTGTGGTAAGGACTTCGTGGGTAAGACAACTAAGGCCCACTTGCATCAGCCTACTATCCAAGTTGCGTTGTGCAACCCCGATCGGCCTCTCCCAGCATTGACCCATATGTGATGAATGGGGAGGGTTAAAGGTCCAGGAGCATCCTTCGTCTAAGAGGTAGCTTCTTATTTCAGAGTCGTCTGACTTAATCTTTAGCTCCTTGCAAGCACCAATAAAATTTGTTCCCCAATTAGACCTGAGCTGTTTGGAAGCACCTCGGATGGCAGAAATCTTCTCAGAGCATTAATAAAGCTTTAGGTAGACATGGACTCTATTACCTCGATGTGGACAGCTCTGGTTCCCAAGCAAGTAAACAGCACTGCCCAGCGCTTATTCTCAGCACTTCCTCCTCTGTTGTGGCATGTTGCGATGTTCCATGGCCTAAACACATTTAAACCAACCCGGGTGAAAGGTGGTTCAGTGGCAAGTCAATCGGCTAGTAGGTCTGCCATTTTTTGTTCCTGTGTCTTTCCTCGCAGTTTACGACAGGTGATGCATTTATGGATCACATTAGAGACCAGCCTTCTACTCCCAATAATCCATACTCCAGCAGAGCGAAGGGCTCCTTTCGTAAGACGACAACCTTGGTCGGCGACTCCTTTATGATAATGATGCACCAGCAGAGTGGATATGTGATGTTTCTTAGGGAGGATATAGGGATGTTTTTCCATCATCTGGAAGGTCAGCTGAAGATATACGACCCCCAATCCTTAACAACCCTTCCTAGTCGATGGTAGGGTTCAACTTCCACAAGGGACTTTTCTTGGAGACATCTTGTCCCTTTTCTAGTCTGCTGATGTCCTCTTTGAAGATTTCCCTCTGCACACATCTGATGACAATGATTTTCACTTGCGATTGTTCGTCTTCAGCATTTGGGTTTTGAGTTTTGGAGTAGGCCCTGACAAGTTGAATAAGTCTTCTTTTTATGCCTCGAATCATGAATCTCCAAGATGAAAAATGCTCAAAGCGACATGAGCTGAGATGTTCTCCAAAAGCCTTGGTTGCAAGACTTTTGGAGAACATCTCCAAAGAAGGCAATGACTTGTGGCCGGATCTCTCTCAGGCTCCACAAGAGCAACGTTGCTCACTGTCTCAACTGCAGAATCTCTTGTTTCTGCTTGTTTGAGGAATGCAGAACCATGGAACCTAGTCGTTTGTCCCAAAAGACCTGCTGGAATAGGCCTACTGGCACGGTCTTCTGGATTGTGATCATTTGTTACATGATACCACTGGTCAGGGTGTGTGGACTTTCGGATCCTGGTGACTCGGTTGGCTACATAGACATAAAACCACCGGGAGGTGTTATGGGTGTAACCCAGCACAATTTTTCTGTCTGAATAAAAAGTCATAGCTTGGATTCCAGCTCATGAGAAATCAGCTCTGCCATTTCAACAGCAAGGAGAGAGCATACAATTCCAGCCTTGGGATGGTGTATGCTGGTCGTGGTGCTAATTTGGCCTTTCCCATCACAAATCCAAGGTGAAAATTTCCTGAAGAACCCACAACTCGTAAGTAAGCCACTGCTGCTATGGCAATGGTAGAAGCATCAGAGAAAACAGATTCCTCTCCGCTGTGTTGAGGATAAGGACACAGGGACAGAGGGTCTTGGAATGCAGAGCTGCTTAAGATCCTTCAAAAACTCTTTCCAGGCTCTCCAGTATTGTTCCTTTTCAGGTGGAAGAGGATCATCCCACTCACACTGCTCAGAGGTAAATTCTCGGATTAAGGCCTTTCCCTGCATGGTAATAGGAGCCACAGAACCCAGAGGGTAGTAGAGACTGTTAACCATCGACAAAATGCCTCTCTTGGTAAATGGTCTCTCTTCCCAAGACACCTTGAAGATGAAACTATCAGACTCCAGGTTCCAGCTCAATCCAAGACTCCTCTGGACATGTAAGGGACCCGCTCCGAGATCTAAATCCTTGAGATCCTTTGCGAGATCTTCTTGAGAAAACGATTCCATGACAGCGGGGCTGTTCGAAGCTATCTTACGAAAATGTATGTTGGACTCTGCCAACATTTCTTTTGTTCTCTTCACGAGATCAACTGCCTCTTTTTCTGTGGAAAGTGAGGTCAAACTATCATCAATGTAACAGTTTCTGATGATGAACTGCTTTGCATCTGTGCTATGCTCTTTTTCCCCAACCTGGGCAGCCCTTCTCAGCCCATATGTTGCTATGGCTGGTGAGGGGCTGTATCCGAACACATGGATGTTCATTCTGTATTCCGCTATGCCTTTTTGAAGATCATTATCCTAATACCAAAGAAACTTCAGGTAATCTCGATGATCTTCCCAGACAATGAAGGAGTAAAACATCTGCTGTATATCAGCAGTTATGGCTATGGGTTCTTTGTGGAAGTGCATGAACACTCCCAACAGTGTGTTGTTGAGGTCAGGCCCACTTAGTAGTATATCATTCAAGGAGACACCTTGCGCTTGAGTCAAACATGACCCCGATTTGTCCTGGTTTTTGTGGGTGCTGGTTCTGCATGCTGCGTGCTGGTTCTGCATGCTAGCTTTGAAAGATCTTCTGCATAAAACTGATGAAGTGCTCCTTCATTTTTGGCTTTTTGTCCAGTGTTCACCTGAGAATACAGAGTCGTTTGAGAGTTTGCTCTTGGTTGTTTGGAAGTCGACGCCATGGCCTCTGAAAAGGTAAGGAACAATCCAGTTGTTCAAGCTATCCCTGAAAACCTCTCCATCCATGATATCAAGAAAAGCCTTATCTTCAACAGAGAGTGCAGGCCGATCATCATCTTTTGTCCTGTTGAAAACTGTGGAGCTGAGACCGTCCATAGTCTCTTATTGGTCTAGTCTAGCATTATAGTGCTGATGAAAATGGCTTGACTGGTGTGCAGAGCCAGACAAGGTCTCTCTGACGTGGATGCTGTTTGAGCAAGGACTGAGGAACAATGACCTTCCATTAAGCAGCAAGTTTGTCTTTGAGACTATCATGCTGGCAGGCTTGTGGGCCCATCCCAGACACACATCTCCTATCACAACCCACCCCAGGTCGAGACATTGTGCGTACGGAGCATCATGTGGTCCGTTATGCTGTTCCCTCACTTTATGAAGTCTCAAAATATCTCTCCCCAAGAGCAGGAGGATCTGTGCCTTGGGATCAAGTGGTGGGATTTTGTCGGCCACGGGTTTCAGGTGGGAGTAATGTCGTGCCATACCTGGAGAAGGAATTTCTGACCTATCTTCGGGAATTAGGTCACCCTCCAACAGGGTGGGAAGAGGTACGTTGGTGCACCCATCGAGAGATTCAGCCATGCAGTTGTGTGCCCTTCTCCCTGAGGTTTCAATCACACCTGAGCACGTCTTTAGGGTGTAGGTCACATAGCATCCTCTTGTACCGAAAAGATCAAAGAAGTTGGACTGTGCTAAAGATTGATTGCTTTGGTCATCCATGACCACATACATTCTGACTGCTTTCTCAAGATGTTTTGCCAGATACATTTTAGCAAGACATATCTTTGAACAAGACCTCGGACTGCTTGTTCCCCCACAGATCTCCGTACACTTTGATGTCACTGCAGAAGATGCCTCTGCCTCTTGCTCCCCGCCATGCTGTTCCACCATTGCAGAGATTTCTATTTTTACAGGAGCAGGGCCAGGGTGTAGAGCAGATATGTGCCTGTCACTGTCACACTCCACACACTTTGTCGTCACTCGACAGTCCTTCGCCATGTGCTTAGTTGAAGCACAACATTTGAAGCAGTAGTTCTTCTCCTTGAGGTAAGCTATACATTCATTGAGTGGCTTATTTCTGAAGCTATGGCACTTACTGGGGAGAGGGAGGGGGGAGGTTTTTTTGTGGAGAGGGCAATGTTTCTCTGGGTCTTCTTGTTTCTTCCCTGAGGAGCTGGTGTAGTTGGCAGTAGATTCGCTCTCCACCACTGTCTTTCTTACTGAAACCTGAGTTCTGTTTTTCACAGGTCTTTCCATCTTTGAAAAGTTTGTAGGACCGAATGATAAGAAACCGAAGCTTGGATCATTTCTTGTCCTGGCTTGGTTGCGAATAAATTGTGAGAAGAATGCAAAAGGTGGAAAGGCAACATTGTGGCTTTCCTTGTATTGTGACCCCACAGTGATCCACTTTTCTTGCAATCCATATGGCAGCTTTTCCATGATAGGGTTGATGCCGTGTGCAGTGTCAATATATCCAAGTCCAGGTAAATAACCCTCATCTGTTGCTATTTCCAGCTTCATGAGAAGGTCAGCAAGTTCCTGAAGCTTAAGATGTTCTTTGTTTGAGATTTTGGGAAACTCCTCAATTCTCTGAAATAAAGCACCTTCTATTACTTCAGCTGCACCATACATCTCTTCAATACGTTTCCAAACCATGGAGAAGCTTGACGTCGTGTTGTGAACATGTACAGAGCTTATTCTTTTTGTCTGTTCAGATGACTTAGGTCCTAGCCCCTTAATTAGAAGATCCGGCTCTTGGGTGATGCTGGTAAAAAATGATATCCATCCCCAGTAGTTTTATGGGCAATCATCAAACCTTTGGAGACCTGATGTCACACTTACTCTTTTGGCCAGATACTTGAGTGTATCTGACATGACTAGCATCTTATTGAAGGGAGTGTTCAAAACTGGTGTGCTCAGTGGTTCACAGTACTAGTTTGGAACGGGACCTGGTTGCTTAGGCACAAACTTAAAGTTGGAGGAGAGAGGGATGTGTCCCTGGATAGGCTGGCTGCTTCTCAGAGGTTGGAAGTTGGAGTTTGAGTGCATTAAGTCAGTAGCAAATGGTCCACCACAAGCAGTAAGATAATTTGTGACTGTCTTGTATCATGAAATTCATCCAGATGTCCTGTATATAGTGTGGCTTAACTACTTTGTGCATGAGAAAGGCCTTGTACATACTCACACTGGTACGCTGTGCTGGACTCTAGCAGGGAACTTGAATATTCTCTTCTTTGCAAGACAGTATTTTCATCTTCTATAGCAGCCTCCAAAACAGCAGCTTCAGCTGAAGCAGCCGCTGCTTTTCGCTCCAATTTTAAAACATGCAACTCAGCCTGTCGCTCTGCATCGTTACAAGCTGAATCTCCCAGGGACCACGGCCCTGCCTGGAGCTGCGCCCAAGGAGGAAACACAGAGGGAATTCTGACAGGAGGTGGGCTAAGCTAACTGCTAAGCAAGGAAGCGGGGTGGGCTAAGCTAACTGCTAACCCATGCAGGCCAGTGGTTCCAACAATCATCCTGGCTGGCGTTCGTTCCTTTGGACAGTGATTTTTTTTTTTGTTGTTTAGTTTGGATATATGTGTTAGTTTGGGTATGTGTGTTTTTGTAGTTTTTGGATGTTTTTGAAATTGTGTTGTACTGCTGTGGGCTGGGGGGAACGGCATTTCGTTTCATTTCATGTATGTAAATGCATGAAGTGAAATGACAAAGTGTTCCTGATTCCTGAATCTGCAGCAAGGCGTGCCTTTTCTTTCAGCACACTACTTTTGCAGCATAGGACACTTCAGCCTGTGTAGCCTCTGCTCAAGCTCGTGCTTTAACTGCTGTGGAGCTGACAGAAGACCTATGAGTAAGTCTTGAAGATTTGGAGCTTGGGCAACAGGATCTTGTTGCCACTGATTTCTGGTCTTCTGTGTCCTCTTGTCGTTGCATCTCATGCCTATGGCAAGTGGCCGAGAAAGACATGAAGCTTGCAGTTGTAGACGCTTTTGTGTAGGTGGAGTTTTTGCCAATATACCTTTTACTATTCTGTCCTCATCTAATGTTCTAGTATCAGACTAGACAGATAGTTAACATGGTTGGTCCAATAAAGACTTAAGGCTTGAATAAGTTTACGTTCTTTACTTAGTTTTCTTGTTTATCCAGCTTTCTCACTGAATCTTTCTTTTGTAAAACTGCAACAAAATATATAAACAAAACACATATGATTACAATTAGTTGTATGTGTGGTTATTTGCTTCCATATTACAGGTACACTATATGTAATTATACATTCACAAAGATAAACAATATATTCTCCAGGACATTTCTATAGCAACCACATTGTCAAATAAAACAACTGTAAAAACATTAAAACAATGAAATACAGTATTTTCAGGTAGGCAATACCAATTCAATTTGAAGTGAACCTGAGGACATGACTAACCAACCAATGTGAGGGCAATTCATATTTGATGTTTCGTTACTTTTAATCTTTCACCATGTATGACCTACACCATGTTTAACTTCATTTTACATTGCTTAGATAGATGCTTAAAGTCCATGTGTAATAGGACAGAGACAGCCTTATAAGACGTCTTCCCCAGGTGCACAAATAGAGACCCTGAGACTCTGGAGTCCCGCGACCCTGAGGGCAGGATGTGTGGTTCGAACAATGAACGAATGGCTGCCAAACTGTCAGTTGATGGCAGAGAAACATCTGGGAAGTTCATTCGAGTGTGGCAAGGCCTGAAGGGACGGTCTTGGGAGAAATACAACCTGGAGGATAAGGGCGAGGGGAGACCTGACCTATGAACTCTCTGAGCAAAATCTGATATCGATTAGGGTGAGACCAGCAATAAAAATGAGCTACTTCTTCCAACCAGGATAAGAGAGAAACTTGAGTAAACACCACTATGATTGAAACAATGAGCATGTTTGTGCTGCATGGTATAAAGGGAGTGGGCTCTAAGATCAGGGTGCGCATTCAAGCACCTGGGTTTGAATGCGTCTGTTCAGTAGACATATATTAAAATCGTGTGACAATACTGTAAGAGATTTTTGTCTCGTTCCACATTTAATGTCAAGAGTGGAATTTAATAATTGCCACGACACCAGCTAGGGTACTTCGCTGAACAAACCATCTAGCATGAATAAGCAAGATATTAGCTCTGCCAAACATATTCAAATATTTGCAGAAACAACTCAAGAAGGATACATTTGTCATCCAACTATCGTCAATATGCAACAAATCAAGTTATTACTCACAGGCATATACTCTCAAAAATTCACTGAGAAAATGCTCAACTGCACACTAGCTCCAGTTATGCAACAACTAAAATGGCGACTGGTGCAATGGACTTTTATGTAATTACTAATGACCACTAGAGGGCACCATTAATTTATACCTGGAGTTGGACAAATTATATGAATTACCAGCACACTTGCTATATCATTGCTGCTCAAGTTGACCGTTCAGGGCAGGCCATAACGATCCTCACTCCACCGGGAAAAGTCCCGATGCTTCCGACGGGCTGTCCACGTGTGTGTATTTTATTCTATTTTTGTGTACTGTGTCATCCTGAACAAGGGATCCCTCCTCTATTGTTCCCCTCGAGGTTTCTCCCATTTTTTCCTTGATTTTTTTTTTTTATGAAGTTCTCGGTTTTTCTTTCTCTGAATCGATGGTCTAAGGGGGTGTCAGACGTTATACAAAGTGTAACTGTGATGGTAAATCCCTCTAGAACTACATTGTGATCTGACCTGACAATCATTTGTGTGCACTTTTTGCTTTGGTTGTAATGTTACTTGTTCCTTAACCACGAGCTCCATCCATTGCACTGTCTGCTCACTTGAGTATCACAGCTCCTTTAGCCAGAGGATCATTTTGCCCAGGATGTACTGCAGAGAGGTTTGGGCACGCTTTTATTCCCGCTTCAATTAATTGTTTTAGTGGGTGTCTCGTATAGTAAATGCAGAATTATATAGGCTTATTGATATCCATCCATATCTAATAAAATCGAATAGAACATTTCCTTTATATTCCGCTGACCCACACTGCAGAAATTGCATCAAGCTAAAAACAAGTACTTTTCCAGTACTAGTGTTTGGCCACTAGATAGCAGTACCTACATTGCTTTTTTTAATAGGACTTCTTTTGGATGATCCGAGTGCCACTGCTAGCACAGAATATCTGGTACTGTGAATGCTCAGTGGTCTGGTATGTAGACACATAAGAAAGCAACCTGTTTCCTTCTCACATGAACCCGTTTCCTAACACTTTTATGCACAAAGTAAAACTTCCCATAGACTATTGCCCCATGACATATAGTTCTTCATGTCTAATCGTGGGGCAATTCTAACACCCCAGGGAAAACCCCGGGCAGAGTTTGAATATGAGATCCCACAGATGCGTACCTCAGGTATGTGTGCCGAGTTCGTCTGCAAAACACTGCAGCGAAATTCCACTCAGTTAATGCTACACCCATAACTGATCAAAGACTTTATTTCCTACCATTTATACAAAGCTGCTTTATACATAGATGACATGGGGGAAAAAGACATCTTTATATGGGGAACCTTGAAAAACAAAACAAAAACAAAAACAAAACAAAACAAAAAAAACACAGGCACATCAAGGACAGATTCAACTACACGGTAGTTAGGTTTGAACCTGGACATTTACAGCAGTTGTCCAGGAGTGACAGCTCTATCTAACCCAGCTCTTGGTACATTGTGTCCCAATCCTGCCATGAGCATAACTACCCCTTTGCACTGTAGCACGTCTGTCGATGTACCTGTATTTTCACTCTCATTGTAGTCTTTACTACTATTGCATCTGTATAATTATGGACATAAACTTACAGGTAAACTCTAAAAACTCCTACATACAAAAAAACCCCCAAACAAACAAAAAAAATGTATATATAATGCAAATACATCCATTCTTTGAAAGGACCCAACTGACTATGTTTGGAGTCAGTGGCGTGCTCAGTCCTCTCTGTAGTTAAGTAATATATTTGTTGGGTGGTCTTTGGTCCAAGGTTAGTAGTTTCAGATGAGAAAAAGAGAACAAATCTCTCTGACCAAGGCACTCCGTGTAATTAAAATGTCTTTATTGAAACTTAGACATATCCAAAAAAGGACCTAACATTTTTAGGTCCTTTTTGGATATGTCTAAGTTTCAATAGACATTTTAATTACACGGAGTGCCTTGGTCAAAGAGATTTGTTCTCTTTTTCTCATCTGGACCCAACTGACTTTTCCTTATTCTACATTGGTTTAACACTCTGGAATCTGGCAACTGTGAAACTTATGAAAATGATGAACATTAATCAATCACCTCGTACATGTCAAGACCGTAAAGGTGTTTCTCTTGATCAGGGTCCATTTGATAAGAATGTGATATGCAGTGTGTGTGTGTGTGTGTGTGTGTGTGTGTGTGTGTGTGTGTGTGTGTGTGTGTGTGTGTGTGTGTGTGTGTGTGTGAGTGAGAGAGTGGGAGAGAGAGAGAGAGTGGGAGAGAGAGAGAGAGAGAGAGTGAGAGTGTACCTTGTTCTTCGTTTCAGTTAGCACCTTCTAGCCTTCACCTCAATCTGTACACAACGGCGTGTTTGTGTGTTCCTGTGTATACGTGCACCGTGCGTGCATGCACGTGCCCGACGGCCTCAAGACATGGCTGTTCTAGATGACAATGGAGTGAAGGTGTCTGAAGCACATGATGACATCCAGAGGGACAGGGGGATTTAGGTGATTCCCATCCAGACGCAAGTACCTGAAGTACCAATAAAAACGGCATTAAGAACACAGATGCTTAGCATGCTTATGCCTTGACACCTAACCCAGATCTGCACTTCCATTTTTACGACACTTTCTTTTCAAACAGTGAAACCATGCGGGTTTGGGTTGTTGTGCAATGCTTGCTGTGCAACGACATGTGTTGTAAACCGATGTTGGCATACCTCAATCTGGGCGTCAGTTTGTCATCATTCAGGTCAGCCTGCAGGCTAAGTGGACAGATTTGGGTGCCATTGATACCTTGCAAGAAAGGGGAAACCCAGTTACCCACAATACCAGTTGACAAAAAAACATTCACCTGACGAAGACATTCAATCACTTGTTGAGTCTTAAAATCTAAAACAAGTGACAATGTCTTGAGATAAGGTGGATTACACACATTCTGTACACAGTAGACTGTATACAGCAATATATAGACTGGTGACACATTAAAGGAAAAACCAAACAGAGTGTCTTGATAAGGTGTTGGGCCACCACAAGCCTCCAGAAAAGCTTCATTGCGCCTTGTCATAGGTCCTACAAGTGTCTGGACTCTACTGGAGACATGGAGCACCATTCTTTCAAAAGATATTCCCTCCTTTGGTGTTGGGATGGTGGTGGTGGAGAGCGCTGTCTAACTCGTCGTGCCCTGTGGATGGGTGCATTGTCATCCTGGAAGAGACCACTCCCATCAGCATAGAAATGTTTCATCATTGGATAAAGGCGATTACTCAGAATAACTTTGTATTGATTTGCAGCGAACCTTCCTTCTAGGGGGACAAGTAGACTCAAACCATGCCAGGAAAATGCCCCCACAGTATAACAGAGCCCCCAGACCCCCTCAGTGTAGGGGTCCATTAATTTGTCACCTGTCTGTAGCAAGGACTCACTCTCTCTCTCTCTCTCTCTCTCTCTCTCTCTCTCTCTCTCTCTCTCTCTCTCTCTCTCTCTCTCTCTCTCTCGGTGCATGCTGGGAGTCTGTGTGTGAGTGAATGTGTTTGGTGAGAGCAACCTGCTGTTTGTAAGTTCGATATATTTATCCAATTTAAAGTAGTTTTTTTTTTTGGTCTTTAGGGCTGATGGTTTCAGATTGGGTTTGTTTTTATTTTTTGGTCGTGGGCTACATTTGCTGTAGTCTGTGTGTTTTGTGTCTATCCGACATGGACTGCGCGTTTTGCCCGATCCATTTGTTCTGACAGAGGCGGTTCTCCTGGCTGTGGGAGACCGTGTGGGACACGCCAACCTGTCCTACGCCTCCAGCATGAACAAATGTGCAGTTGTTTCCCTGAAAAGGGAGCGTTTTGTGGCTGAACCAATAGTGAGCGGCGCCTGTCTGAGCGGCATCTATCTGCAGGTTTCCGCGCGTGCCGTGCCTTCCACCCGGGTCAGTCTCTGGTGTTCCCCCGTTCATTTCCAACTGAGGTGTTGGAGCGGGAGCTGCAGAGCTTCGGAACGCTGGCGAGCAGTTTTAGGACTGTGGGGTTAGGCTGTACAAACGATAAACTGAAACGCGTCCGGTCCCTCCGGAGACAGGCGTTCATGTGTCTGAGTTGTCCGTCACATGGAGGTTTCCTTCAGAGTAAAACATGGGGAGGGACATTACATGGTGGACGCCAGCACAGGCAGTATTAAGTGCTTTGAGTGTGGGGATGTGGGGCACAAGTGGAACGCTTGTCCTCACAGGACAGCTGAGGGGCGCCCTGAGCCGGGGGGGACGGGCCGGCCGAGGAGCGCACTAACACCGGTGCTCCGCCAGTCGTCACGATGAGGAGCCAGCGGATGCCGCTGCTGCGGTGCCCTGCCGACTGAGCCCAAGGCGGGAGAGGGATACAGCGGGCAGGCAGGGGAAAAGCGAGTTGATTCAGGCAGTGAGAATGTTATTCCCACTGGCCAAAAACCCCGCAAAAAACCCCGCTAATCTCCGCTTTTGATCAATGTAAAAAGGCGGATGTTAGCGAGGTTTTGGGTCAGTGAGGAAATGATGATAGCTCGGCTGTCCCAACAGAAGAAAAGGAGTAGAGGAAACACCGGCAGCAGGAGACAGCAGAGGAAGGAAAATGGCCAGCAGCTGGACCTGACCAAAGTCAGGCTGGTGGTACAAAGGAGAGAAAGGGTGAGTTGGGCATTATGGAGAGTGTTGCTGGTGAGGATAAGATGGAGGAAATAGGGCATGACACTGACTGACTATCTCTGTTACAGACTCGCCGTCTCACAGTGGAGATCTGTACTGGCTAGAGGAAATTAATGGTTTCTTACATGACACTTTTGGAAAATCTGCGAAAGTATGAGTGTTTTCCAGATACATGACATTTTATTGAAAGTGTGTCGTCTTTGCAGAAAGTAGTTGGTTATGATTTGTTGGATGAAAAAAGGTTACGTTTCAGAAAACAACAGCTCTCAGAAAGATGCTTAAGACCAATAAAGGAAAAGGTTGTAAAACGTTAAAGACTAAATAAGTAAGGTCATCAGTGTGTTGCACTGGGTGATCTTCCTCTACCCGTTTATATAATCTTTCTGTCTTTTATGCACAAGGGAAGGATGTCTCCTCCTCCCAAACTGCTATGCCAGTGCCAATCATTGTCAAGCTAGCACTCCTGAATTCCACAGCAACCCGTAGAACTGACTTGATCACGTGCTGACTCGCCCCCAACAAAAGGGATGCCAAACATATTACCAATACTGCTGCAAAGAAGGCCTTCATCGCAGAGATGCATTCATCCTAAGGCCAGCCTAGTCAGGGGAAGAAGATTAGGGTGGATGCCTCAGGAGAGACCACATCCTCCGCCCTGAGAAGGTGCCATCCAGCTGGGTATAGGTTACATGGTGGGTAACCTGAGCGCCAAGCCGGAGAGACGTGTTGATGCAGGACTTCTATCGTCTTCCCCAGCGAGGGCAGTAATTTGACCCCAGCCCACTATTTCCCAGGCTTTTGCTTCAAAACCTACGTTCCTGTGGCTTTGCGCTATTTCAGAGAATTGTTCGGCATCAGACTGGATGACTACCTGTACTCGCTGATGAGCCCCTGATCGAGCTGTCCAACCCGGGAGCAAGCAGGTCAAATTTTTATCTGACCAAGGACGATGAGTTCACCGTCAGGACTGTCATGCATAAGGAGGCTGAGTTTCTAAAGAAACTGCTACCTGGATACTATATGTGCGAATGTCACACCGGGAGCAGGAATTGAGGACCCAAATGCAGACAGCGGAGACAGACTGGACTAGAACAATGCTTTAATAAAACAAAACAGACTTTCAGACAGCAAGGGAGGCTCGAGACAAGATGTGACTCATCCGGCTACCAAAAGTCAACATAACGATCCGACAAAGAGTCGGGACAACCCAATTGCGTAAATGGGGTGCAGGTGAGCAGGGCAGGAACAGAAATGCCAATCAGGAAATGGGGAACAGGTGAGTAAAGCATGGGCAGCAACAGAAATGGCAAGTCAATCAGGGAATGGGGAACAGGTGAGTAAAGCAGGGGCAATCAGGTAAATGGGGCGCAGGTGAACAGAAATGCTACTCAGGGAATGGGGAACAGGTGAGCCTTGACGATCCAGACCACACAACCAAGACTGAAAGGTTGGAGCCTGCAGCTTTCTTGCACTGGCTGTTGGAGGGGATCCTGATTCATGGAGCCAGGTTGGATGTCCAAGATCAGCACACTCAGGATTTTCCCCGGAACTGGTTTCCGCCAGGAACACCACCATACAGCGCTTAGTGACCGCAGCAGGATCAGGACTCGCCAACACTGAGGCGGTAGCACAGCTGCTCAACATGAGGTCTGCATGCCGCACATGAGACATTTTAAATCTGTGGATTAAAAACTCTCTGAAGAGGAGCTGAAGATGCTGAGGGACTACAACAGGGGAGCAGAGCACCCAAACAGAAATGACCTTTTTCCGGAACTTGGAGGAGTATTGGGCTCAGTGGGAGATGATGAAAATCTGGTTTTCTTTTTCTAATTTGTGTAACGAAGGAAAGTTCTGGCTGTATTGTTAGTTTATTTATTTATGTAAATTGTGTAAACACAACAGCCATTGCCCGTTGTCAGTCTTGGGAGAGCGATCCCTCCTCTGTTGCTCTCCCCGAGGTTTTTTCCTACTTTTTTTCTCCCTGTTAAAGTTTTTAGGGAGTTGTTCTTTACCGATGCGAGGGTCTAAGGGTTTCGTGATGTTGGGCTATGCAAGTAGAGTTCAATTGACTTCACTATTAAATTTGCAGTTAAGATCCTTTTTTGTCTACATACCAACTGTAGTGCTAATAATGGGTTTTGTAAATATCTCTGTTGATATGAGAATCTGTGATGGAAAATGAAGTCTTTATTGGACAGGTTAATGTGAAAGAGTTACTTTTTGTTCGTATTGTTAGAAGTCTGTTTCTTGTTTAATAAAGACTTGTTTTAAAATTCAAATTCTCTCATGCACACTCCTTGGGAATTTCACCAGAGATAAATATCAAGAGCATTTTTCTAATTGGGTCTGCAAAGTGACCCCCCCCCCTTCATCTCGTATAAAGGTGTCCAACTGATGTTAACCAAGCAAGAAACTCACAGAAACCATGATTTGGCCACAGTTATCAGATTTAAAGCATAGCATGGGACCACTTAGCAACCTTTCCGGGTTATCTTCACCGTTGATCACAAGAAGAGTTAATCTCATCTCCACACAAGACAAGAACCCCTTTCTTCTAGAGTGAGGCAAGTTTATTTGTAGAGCACACCTTTCTCACCCCACCGTTTAAGATGATGGGAGACTGGAACTGTGCGTTTTAGATTACAAGTCTCCGAATTCCATTCTGAGAACATTCTGTACGATCCGAACCAGTCTGGCTTTAAGTGGGGTCATTCTACCGAGACTGCACTCCTGTCGGTAATGGAATCGCTGCGTTTGGCTAGAGCTGCAGGTCTGTCCTCAGCTTTATTGCTGCTAGATCTGTCAGCTGCCTTTTACACGGTTAACTACCAAATCCTCCTCTCCACACTCACTGAGCTTGGTATCGCAGGCTCTGCCCTGAGCCCCTTGTCATCCCAGCCAGTCCATACATGCAACAACAGATCAATATCCAGCTCATGCCCACAAAGTCTGCCCTAAACATGGGTGTCATGATTGATGACCAACTAACCTTTAAGGTTAACGTGGCCTTGATTGCTCGGTCGTGCTGATTTTTCCTGTACAATCAATCAATATCTGGAAAATTAGGCCCTACCTGTCTGAGCATGCAGCACAACTCATGGTACAGGCTCTGGTAATATCACGCACTGACTACTGTAACTCCTTACTGGCAGGTCTCCCTGCATGCACTTCCACCAACCCAAAACAGCACATGTCACTGCTGTTCATATCCCTCCACTGGCTCCCAGTTGCTGCCCGCATCAAATTCAAAACCTTGATGCTCGCTTACAAAACAGCAACTAAAACGGCTCCTGCCTACCTGAACTCCCTCACTCAGGTCTGTACTCAGTCCCGCCTCACTATGCTCTGCCAATGAAAGGCGCCTGGCACTTCCGCCACAACGGGGCCCTAAGTCACTAGCCAGACCCTTCTGTAGTTCCCCGGTGGTGGAAGGAGTTACCGAACTCCATTCGATCCGCTGAGTCCCTCTCCATCTTTAAGAAGAAGCTGAAGACCCCAACTCTTTCACGAACACACACACACTTGATGGTATTAAAAAAAAAAAAAACAACACTTCTATGCACCCTATGCCTTGCCTTGTGCACTGCCTGTTGACACCTATGTCGTATCGGAATTGGACCTAGTTTTTTGGCACTTACTTGCATTGTCGCCTGCTGACTAGCTCCTTGCTTGTGTTGTATTAACTCTCAGATGCACGTCGCTTTGGATAAAAGCGTCTGCTACATGAAACTGTAACATTGTAATTTCCCCCCTATTCCATTATCCCAACTGGTGTCGCGGGATGCTGGAGCCTATCCCAGAAGTCAATGGGATAGGCTCTCTCTCACGCACACACCCACACACCATGTCACTCTATACTTGTGGGGACCCCTCACTGACTACATTAATTCCCTAGCCCTTAACCCTAACCCTAACCATCATAACTACATGCCTAACCTTAACCCTTACCCTAACCTTGATCTAATCCTAATTATAACCTTAACGCTAAACCCAACTCCCAACCCTCAAATAGACCCTTTTCCTCACGAGGACCGATAAAATGTCCCCATAAGGTAGGTGGTTTCAGATTTTCCTATCCTTTTTTTATTTTATTTTTTATTCCCCCTCCCTCCCTCCCTCCCTCCCTCCCTCCACACACACACACACAACTGTATCTGGCCAATTAGCCCCCTCTTCCGCGTCGCTGCTCCACCCCATCTGTCAATCCGGGGAGGGCTGCAGACTACCACACGCCTCCTCCATACATGTGGAGTCGCCTGCCGCTTCTTTTTACTTGACAGTGAGGAGTTTCGCCAGGGGGACGTAGCACGTGGGAGGAGCGTGCTATTCCCCCCAGTTCCCCCTCCCCCCCGGACAGGCGCCCCGACCGACCAGAGGAGGCGCTAGTGCAGCGACCAGGACACATACCCACATCCGCCTTCCCACCCGCAGACACGGTCAATTGTGTCTGTAGGGACACCCGACAAAGCCGGAGGCAACACGGGGATTCGAACCGGCGATCCCCGTGTTGGTAGGCAACGGAATAGACTGCCATGCCACCGAGAGGTTTTTCTATGGGGACACTGAGGCAAATTTGTAATTTGTGATATTGGGCTATACAAATAAAATTGACTTGACATTTGTTCCTCATTAGGATAGAAAACCTGACACACACACACACACACACACACACTACACACACACAATCAAATGACAGGGGTCACCATGGGCACTCTGACTGGTCTGCGGCTACACAGCCCCATCCGCAACAAGCTGTGATGTGCTGTGTGTTCTGACACCTGTCTGTCATAGGCAGCATCAACCTTCTCAGCAGTTTGAGCTACACTAGCTCTTCTGTGGGATCGAACCAGACCGGCTAGCCTTCAATCCCCACACGCACTAGGGAGCTTTGGGCACCCATGACCCTGTCGCCGGTTCACCGGTTGTCCTTCCTTGGGTACCAGTGGTGGCTGGCTAGTACAGGGCGCTGGGGCGCCGCCCCCTTCAAATGTCAAGAGATGAAAATCTACTTAAACATGTTAAATATAATTTAGTTGTATAATGCAAATAATGATGAAATAAAAGTGTTTTCAATCTGTGAGCGCCTGTCAGCAGCCATTAAATATTGGTTCCAAATGGTATTTGGTTGATTTCTGTCTGAATACATATACTTCCTGGGTGAGGGGCGCCGGCTAAACGAGACCTTATGTAAGCCCTCAAACTTGTGGCGAGTAGGTGAGCTGAGGCTGCTGTCTGATTGGTTTCTTCAGATTTTCCCGGGGGCGCAGTTCTGTGTGCCACGAACACTCCCACTTTTATCGGCAGCAAATTGGTATTGTTTTAATGTTTTTTTTGATCGAATGTGATTGGACAATTCTCGTGGCAGTCAAACCTCATCTCGACCGTCAATCATCCACCGTCCACGAGCCCTGATAAACTCTATAGGCTACATTGTCCTTGATAACTCTGCGACGGTGTAGACATTAAAGCAGCTGTCGGGTGTGCTGCGCCAAGGTAAACTGCGCCCCCCCCCCCTCAAAAAACTCCTCACACCAGCCGCCGCTGGCTAGATACTGACTACTGCATGCTGGGAACACCCCAGAAGACCTGCTGGTTTGGAGATGCTCTGACCCAGTCGTCTAGCCATCACAGTTTGGCCCTTGTCAAAGGTACTCAGATCCTTATGCTTACCTTGTCCCCCTACTTCCAACACAACTTCAAGAAGCGAGTATTCACCCACTGCCTAATATGTCCCACCCCATGACAGGTGCCACTGTCACGAGATAATCAGTGTGATTCACTTACCTATCAGTGGTATTTATATTTTGGCTGATCGGTGTATATATACTATATATATATAGAGAGAGAGAGATTCACTTTTTCTAAACTACAAGTTCACCAATACCCTGATAGAACCCTGTGTAGCACTAAATCATTAGCGACCACAGCAGCAGTTTATCTGGTTTGATCTGGTTTGATGTGACTTACTGTAATGCGTTCCTGGACAGTATTCGTAAGGGCTGCTCTGTGAGCATATAAATGTTGCATGGACTCAGACGCAAAACGCATGTTTCTGGGCGCGCAGCTTTAGCAGTGGGCTGTACTTGTTTCTGGCTGGTTGGGATTACTCGCATTTTTAAGTCATGCAGAAGGTTTTTCACAGACCATAAACTCTGCTCCCTTGGGTGATGAGTTCATTATCTCTGGGTTGGACGCGAAGCTGTGCACCCCCGCCCCTTGGTTGAATTAATTATGTTAACAGGAGAAAGTTCTGGGGTAAAAAGGATAACTAGATACCAAATCTTACATACATGAATACCTACAACAACAAAAAAAAGAAAAGAAAATATTTTCTATGGGCAAACCATATGTGTTGTTTTACTGGAATTATATCAACGTGGTTGTTGAAACCAGTTGGTGTAAGAGACAAGTAAAACCACTCCGTGTTCACTCTTTCACATCCGTCCATCCATCCATCCATCCATCCATCCATCCATCCATCCATCCATCCATCCATCCATCCATCCATCCATCCATCTATCTATCAGTCCGTCCATCCATCCATCCATCCATCCATCCATCCATCCATCCATCTATCTATCAGTCCATCCATCCATCCGTCCATCCATCCATCCATCCATCCATCCATCCATCCATCCATCCATCCATCCATCTATCAGTCCATCCATCAGTCCATCCATCCATTATCCAAACCACTTATCCTGCTCTCAGGGTCGCGGGGATGCTGGAGTCCATCACAGGACTGACACACACACACACACACACACACACACACACACACACACACACACACACACACACACACACACACACACACACCTAGGGACAATTTAGTACGGCTGATTCACCTGTCCCACATGTCTTTGGAATGTGGGAGGAAACCGGAGCCCCCGGAGGAAACTCACACAGACACGGGGAGAACATGCAAACTCCACACAGAGGATGACCCGGGACGACCCCCAAGGTTGGACTACCCCGGGGCTCGAACCCAGGACCTTCTCGCTGTGAGGCGACTGCGCTAACCGCTACAGACACAACTGGGCGTGTCTGCGGGCGGGAAGCCGCATGTGGGTATGTGTCCTGGTCACTGCACTTGCGCCTCCTCTGGTCGGTCGGGGTCCCTGTTCGTGGGGGAGGTGAACTGAGGGGAATGGCGTGATCCTCCCACGCGCTACGTCCCCCTAGTGAAAATTTCACATCTTCAAAGAAATACTAAACTTTATAAGTCGTTAGTAGAGAACAATTTATAACAACGGATTTTTGAAAATGCGCCTGTTCAGAGTCTTTTTTTTGTTGGTAGGACCCCCCCCCCTTTTTTCTTCTTCCGAGCCATCCCGGTCGCTGCTCCGCCCCCCTCTGCCGATCCGGTGGGGGGGGGGGGCTGCAGACTACCACATGCCTCCTCCGATACATGTGGAGTCGCCAGCCGCTTCTTTTCACCCGACAGTGAGGAGTTTCACCAGGGGCATGTAGCGCGTGGGAGGATCACGCTATTCCCCCCAGTTCCCCCTCCCCCCTGAACAGGCGCCCCGACCGATCAGAGGAGGCGCTAGTGCAGTGACCAGGATGCATAACCACATCCGGCTTCCCACCCGCACACACGGCCAATTGTGTCTGTAGGGACGCCCGACCAAGCCGGAGGCAACACAGGGATTCGAACCGGCGATCCCCGTGTTGGTAGGCAACGGAGTAGACCGCCACGCCACCCGGACGCCCCTGTTCAGAGTTTTCTATCTCATCTATCTGTCATGGCACACGTGGCTGTACCTACTGATTAGCTCCATATGATATTTACATTCAAATCCAGTCATTTGGCAGACACTTGAGCAAGACAATCAGCAGTTAGCAAACAAGTTCAAACGTTGCCAGCTGGCATCCCAGAGCATCACGCAGTAATTCTATCAAAGCCAGGAATGCAAGTCGTGTTACGTGCATTTTGTTTAGGCGCTCAAGAGACGGTTAATATAAGAATCATGGGACTAAGCTGATTTTTACCACCACAGGTCAGAAAACAGGAAAACAGCGCAAGTAGACACCAATAACGATGATGTTTAAGTACAGGCACAATCAGACCAGCGTCCATGAGCTATTTTTAGCCCTCCCCGAGCGGAAGCGGAGGCTTCGCAGCAAACGGAAGTCAGACATCGGATGCGCCAGACTACATTAGAAGTAAGCAGTTTGTTGTATTTTTCTTCGTTTTTTTGTGTTGTTTTTTTTTGCGTTATTTAATATGATCGGATATATGAAAGCATAAACGTGAGTTGGTGTTGTAAACACAACCACGCTGTACTGTCTAACGTGCTCCGCACATCTGACTTCCTGTGACGCGTCCATAGCGACAGCGATGCTGTGACATCACTCGGACGCTGCCCCATTCATACTCATAGCAAAGTGCCACCAGAGACCACTTTAATGAACAAGTTAGGCCTGGAAGATAAGTTAGCGCAACATGAAATGGATACGAATTTATTCAACAGAGGCCAAACATTGAAAAGATATGTTGAGTAATTTCTTGTATTGTAATGAAGAATGGTTACTAGTTACTCACTCTCAATGCTGTTGTGGTTGAGGTGGAGGTGTTCAAGATGGGCATTGAAGAGCGGGACAGAGGCCAGTTGGTTGTGGGACAACTGCAGGTCCAGCAGAGTGGACACATTGAACACAGCTTTAGGAACTCCTTTATCGCTCAGCTGGTTGTAGTTCAACCTGACAAAAGCCAGGTGGGTGAAGCCTTGGAAGTAGTCTCTGTATGTGTGTGTGTGTGTGAGAGAGAGGGGGGGGGGGAGGGAGAGGGAGAGAGAGAGAGAGAGAGAGAGAGGAGAGAGAGAGAGAGAGAGAGAGAGAGAGAGGGAGAGAGAGAGAGAGAGAGAGAGGGAGGGAGAGAGAGAGAGAACTTACAATTTTGACATTTCATCCAAGTGCAGTGTTTGGTGTGTAAATAGATAGGTATCTCCCTCCCTCCCTCTCCCTCTCTCTCTCTCTCTCTCGCTCTCTCTCTCTCTCTCTCTCTCTCTCTCTCTCTCTCTCTCGCTCTCGTTCTCTCTCTTTCTCTGTCTCCCTCTGTGTGTGTGTGTGTGTGTGTGTGTGTGTATGTGTGTGTGTGCAGGCGCGCGGGAAGATGTTTTAGGTAGGGGTGCTGCCAAATAATATGAAAAGTATTGTGGCGAGCCGGCTTGAAAGAATGAGTCAAGAGATACCGGCCAGAACGGACCAGAACTGCAGCCCAGAATCACGAGATTTTGTGTCATAGTCACGGCCTTTAATCTATGAAATCGTGCTGGGAGACAGGATGTCACTGACATTTTCTTGTCCGGCACCACGAACTTGTATCCAATGCATTAGTATGGGCCAAGTTTTTCTTGCAAGTTGTTCTTGGCCTCCCGGGAGAATGCCGGTCACTTACATATATTTGAAAACACAAAAACTATCCTAACCCTAACCGCCGTAGTTTTTGTGTTTTCAAATACATGTAAGTGACCGGCATTCTCCCGGAAGGCCAGACCAGCCAGAGCCGGCATCTGGATAACGTGACTCGAGCAAGAAAAATGTCGTGATACCCAGCCCCCACCCCCATGACGCAAGTGACGACATCAGTCCCAATCACGGTCCTACAGTCAGTTAGTCAATATAATAAATGGTCTCCTACTTAGTCTGAGTCGAACCCCCATAACAACAACACAAGAACTACCACAACATGAACACCACATCATCAAAACACAATCAGTCCCATCAGCCATTGCGCTCCCCCAGCGCAGAACCGCCGACAGTCCGAGCGACCGCCTCCCGCGGTACAGTATGACGTCATTGTTTTGTTTTTAAGGCGCGTGTGTAGCAGATTTGGAATGGAGTGTTTGTTCGCTTTATTGTGAAAAATGTACATTCCACGCAGCCCCACCCACTGTTTAAAATAAAGGTACGTCTTATGGTTTATTTATTGATTTTGCGTTTGTACGTTAGGAAAACTTAGGCATAGTGTTGTGTCTAAGATGTTACACAGCTACCTGCCACTACTGGGGGGGGGGGGGGCTGCACCCACCACTATGGGGAGCTGCAACCCCCCTTCCTGCGTTAATGTGTGTGTGTGTGTGTGTGTGTGTGTGTGTGTGTGTGTGTGTGTGTATTCAGCTGTGAATGAGTGTGGTTTAATAACGTTGTGATTTTGTCATCCGGCGAATGTATTGTATACTTGCTTTGGGATGTCATCTATACGGTTCTTATCCAAAAAGAGCTGTATGAGGCCGTTGGGGATGCCAGGTGGCATCTTTTTCAGGATGTTGTGGGCTAGGTTGAGTTGCATCAGGTTCTTCAGGTCTTTAAAGGTGTTTCTCCCCAGGTCGTTGTCACTTAACTAGGAGGACAAGACAGCAGGTTCACAGTAATAAACTGCTGATGTCATAACATCCAGGGGTCGATTTGAGCAGGGGATGCGAGGGAATGCCATATCCCCTCTGTTGAAAGAACTCTCTCACTCACTCACTCTCTCTCACACACACACACACACACACACACACACACACACACACACACTTTCCATCCCCCTTTGGGTTAATGGCACTATGTGATATATCTTAGTCAAGGACCGTTAGCACCTAATCTGTTATGGATCTCTAAATTGTAACCGCATTAGATCCCCCCCACCCCCCAGCCATACAGTGCAATATCACAAAGGCTGACTCCCCTTTTCTTAAAAAAAAAAAAGTATACCTCATTATGGTATAGGTCCAGCAGAGTCAGGTGCTCCATTTTGCTGAAGGCCCCAGATGGGATCTTGGAAATATGGTTCCTGCCCAGGCGTAGCTGCTCCAGGGTCGCTGGGAGATTTGAAGGGACCTCCTTCAGCTGGTTGCGCTGTATATAGAGGTACAGCAGCCCCGGGACCTTCTCAAACACCTGCACAAGAAATACAAAGCCCAGGCTCATTTGGATCGCTTTAGGAATTGCAGTTATCGTGGATTTAGTTATTCCGTGTGCTCGTGTCCCTGTCAGTGGCATGCTGTCAGTGGTGGTGCTACTGTAAAGTATATGCCTGTGACCAGAGAAACCCTCTGACCTGTCTGTCTATTCGTTTGATGCGGTTGTTGGCCAGGTTGACCCAGCGGAGCTCGGTGGCATTGATGAAAGGATCCGCTGTCACCTCAGTGACAAAGTTGTTCTGCAGGTACAAATAGTGGGTTCTGAACGGGATGACGGGAATCGTGCGGATGTTGCGGTTCTCGCAGTTGAGGGCGTTTGGGTAGGAAGGGGAGCAGAAACACTCCCGTGGGCAGTCGGCGAACATGGACGGGGGACCCAGGATGGGTGGAGGGAAGTCTGTGGGCTCCTTGGGCTCAAGTGGTGGTGGAGGACTCGGCAGGCGCACGGTGGGCCTCTTGGCAACGGTGGGCCTCTTTGTAGGCTTCCTCGGCCGAGCTCTCTGAGTGAACACTGCCCCCATCAGGAGGAACAGAGCCAATGCAGAAAGAATTCCCACGCTGACCTTCATGGTCCTGAGATAGAGAGAGCAGAAAGTGCAGGTTGATGTTCTTTTTTCAAGGCGTTAAAGCACCGATATTTGAATTAGTAAGCAGAAGCGGTCACACACGCCGTAACCGCTGCTGTCTCCACCATCACCACTTCCAGCTGCCATATCAACTAAAACTGACCTTTCACATCCAAACACCGTCAAAATGTTTTGTATACGACAGCCTTCCTCCCTACACTACTCCCGAGTTTCTGCTGGCCAGCTAAGCAGAAACTCAGCCGTCTCCGCCCTGTAAGTTCAAAAAGCCATCGTTTTACGACAGAAGTTACACACCGCAGGATAAAATTCCCATCGTTAAAAGTATCTTCTGATGCAACACAAAATACATAATGCCAAACCAAGGTCATTCCCACCAGATTTTGCTAACAGCCTTTTTTGGTTTCGTTTTTATTGATCTCTTAATGAGATGCAGAGTTTTCTTTACAAGGAACATCTGGTCGAGGGTGCAACATCAGGACAGCGGGATTAAAAGAATCAGCAGCTATCTAGCAACGACTTGAACAAAGCGAGTCCACAGTTTTCTCTTGGGCCTGTGGTACAGAACCACTGGGATTTTGCAATGCCGAGCGCTACCGCAGAGGTGACGCCACCGAGCTGCTAATCCTCCTCTCTGTGCGACCCGAGAGAGGAACCAGATTCACTCAGAGAGCGGAAACCAGACTACAACACGTACCGCGCCCTCAGAACCAGCACCTAGCCAGGGTGCACGTCCAGGAAGGTAAGGCCGCTAGGCTGTCACTTAACCGTATCGAGGCTCATCCCAAATTATTTAGAAATTTGACTTTGCTGAGAAGGCACCTTTGACCTTCAGAGGACACCCCCCCCCCGAAGCTACAGTGGGTATTGTCCTCATCTGCAGACACATATTTTTTCACACATGCATTGAAAAGTGAGGTATGTCTGTATGTGAAAGGGTGGGGGAGCTTGATTCGATTCCATTTGATTTGATTTACAGATCAAGCGGTGCAAATAAAGACACACATACGCCCAAGAGGGAGGAAGGGGAAGGTTGGAGAATAGAGGCCTCATTGTGTGGGTTTCTCCAGAGGAGAGGAGTCAGAGGGGAGGAACCGAGGAGGGCTTGGAAGGCTAAAGCTCATTGAACTCATGGTGGCGCAGAGGAAACCAGAGTAGAAATGCCAATAACTCACTGAGGGATCCAGTATGTGACCGTTTTTATTTTTTAGAAGGGGCTCAAATACAAAGTCCCACGTCCTCTCACTTTCGTTTTGTTCTGCAAAGTGTTTTGATGACGTTTGACATTTAGGACACCTTGGCTCTGGAACAACGTGTCCGAGGAGAAGCAGACTTGCAAAATTAGCATCCCCTTTTAAAACTGCACTGTTGTCTTATTCCTTTATTTTGTACTGTATAGTCTATTGTGTTGTTATGTTTCTCTTGTGCTTTAATTTTGCATTTATTAAGCGAGCCATTATTGCTATTATTATTATAATTGCAGCGAATTCAGGGGGGCAGTCCGGGACGCCGCATCCGGGACGCGAACCCGTATCTCCCGCACCGCAGGCGACAATGTTAACCAGTCGACTAAAGGGCCCGACACGTTAGCCAAGGGGCTAACGTGTCAACTTATCCATGCACGTTACATTATTATTATTATTATTATTATTCACTTCCTTGGATTTGACCGGAACGTCCGCGCGCATCGTTCAGTTGTTATTTCAAAATTTCCAACCTGTTTTATGTATGTATATGTATGTATGTATTTATTCTAATATTACTCTACACTAAAGGCATTCTGGAGTGGTTTGGATCAGTGAGTTCGAGCCACACCAGCGGTACCTTGCGTTCTGTTTACATGCAGAGCGCTTTGGACCCGCGAGAGGAAGTCGGCGAGCATCGGGGAGGCGAGGCGAGGCATGTAATTGATGGAGGAGTGCTGTAAATGTGCTCAGCAGATGTGTGTAAAGGAGATCAGCATAGCTGTGCGTTCATGGAGTGAAGTCACTCCTTCTCAGAAGGGTCCCTTAAACAAGGAGCATGGAATGCATGGAGCAAAAGACCAATGCAGGGTGTGTGTGTGTGTGTGTGTGTGTGTGTTGGGGCTGAATTAGTTAGAATATACAAATACACACGCACACGTTCATATATATATGTACACACACACACACACACACACACACAGACACACACACTACAGTACTCAGTGGAAGTAGATGACATACAGATGTTTGAACAAATGGAAGTATTTACTGAGATAATGGAACTTGTTTCAGGGACTACATATGTGGTTGTTTCTACTGCATGCCTCCCTGAGGTGGGGCTGACAATATTCCCGGCACTGATCTCACTTTACACAGAATCTGCCCCTTTCTGCTTGTGTGTGTGTGTGTGTGTGTGTGCGTGCACGCCTGTCTGCGCGCTTGTCCGTGTACCCCTGTATACAGCTGTTCCTCCAACCCCATCGGCGTAAGGCCATTGTAATTCATCAGAAAACAACTGTCAACATCACGCCACGTTCGAGCCATAAACGCACTGTTTATTTAAGATTTCTGGCTAATTTGATAAACAAGTGAATCATGGCGGAAGAATGAGGCCTCGAGCCGGACTCCAGCCAGCCAGGAAAAACAGCTCTGAACTCCTTTCCCAGGCTGATGGCGTTCCCTGGCACTGCCCCGGAGCGTGTGAGTTCCCTTTCCCCTCCCGGTCTTCCAGAGCCTCCCAGCCCCTCGCTCTGCAGCCGCAGCCAGAGAGGAAGAGTGGGGACCTCCTCTCTTCCCTCGCCACCGTTGGCTTAGCCGAGAAATGTTGTTTGGAAGATGGAGCGACACGCTTGGCTGGTTGTCGAGCGAGATCAGCCATTCTTATGAATATCTCTAAAAAGAAATGAACATTTCTATTTATTTTTCAGTGACTACGGTACATCTCAGTAGCTGTTCATGTTCCTCGGACTGTGGACACGCTTGTTCTGTGAAAGCTTATGAAAACCCCAGTGGGAACCGCTTACAAATACCCCCCCCCCCCATCCCGCCACACCCGCTCATCCACCGACCCCCCCCTATCCTGTATCAGTGTTTTCAGGATTGCAAGGCATTTCCCTCTGGGTTGGGCATTGCTGCATGCCAAGTGCAAAAATTGGACGCCAGTCATGTGTTGTTGCCAAGAAATGGACGTAACAGAAAAGGGTTTTTTTTAACTTTTCTTTTTTCATCCAGAGTCAAGAAGGGGTACAATAGCCAGAAGAAAACAAAACCCTACAGCTCTCTATTAAGCACCGTTGATGCAAGCACCATCTGTCTCTTGCAGACCTAAGGCAGTCCAGTTTGTTCTCCATCCTGACTGCACAGCGAGGGTGGTCTTGGTTTGCACTGCATGTCTGTCCTCATAGACAACTCAGTCATGTTAACCTCCATCAGCGATGAAATCCTCGCACAATTTTTTGCAAACTGCACTCCCTCCATAGGCTGCAAGTCTGCACCATAGGCTGCACGTCTGAAACCAGCTTGTTTATCCAGCAGTTTAACGCAACTTACATTGCCCAATTATATTCAGTTGTCCTTCGTCCAATTTTTTTTTTCTTTTTTGCAGTAGTGTGGGATGATAACCCAGCAAATATTTCATTTTTCCGAGACACGTAAGTTGGGTAATTCATAGCAAAGCTTTTAATGAGGATCATGGCCCAAACTGTCCTAAGAAAACCACAGCGGACTGCCTGGAAACCCTTCGTGACCCATCTGCTACAAACTGCAGTTCTGCTGAAAAGGAACAGCAACACGTTTGCCCCTGCAGAAGCTAGCAGGAATGTTTACACAGCGGATGAAGGTGGGGGGGGGGGGGAAACATAATCGGCATCAGCCTCCATATTTGCCTCTCCTGCATTTGTCAGCCCTGTTCCCTCACTGACGGAAAATGATGAAGGAAGGATGACGGGGGCAGAGGGACGCGGTGGAGGAGAACAGAAAGTGGGTACCAGCTGTTATGGTAAAGTCTCTATAGAAACGCACAGGCTTTTGCTCCCGTGTATCTGAGCCAAGGTTTTCCTCGCTCCGCACAAACTCTCACACCCCTTTCTACATTTCTCTCTCTCTCCCTCTCTCCCTCTCTGCCTCTATCCTCTCCTCTGTCCATCTCTCTCTCTGTCTCCCTCTCTCACACACACACACACACTGCTGCGCTAGCCCGTGTTTCTATCCCGTTATCGAATAAATTCCACGAAAAATAGTTTCCCTGGAAACAGCAAATAACGATCCTTACCTGTCTCTGGTACCTGCCCTCTTTTGTCCAGTCACAAGTTTTGTGTCTTTTCTTTTCTATGCTTCTTTCACTCTTCCCTGCTAACCCTCCCTCCCTTTTCCTCTCTCCCAAACTCTCTCTATCCCCCCTCCCACCCATCATCCCTCCCTCCTTCCCTCTCATTTGGTGGTGGACAAGCCTGAGTGTTGGGTCTGTTCCCTGGCTCCTTTCCCTGAAGGTCACATTGCCCCCGCTCCCCCCCGCTGGGCACTGGGCCCGGTGAGATTTAATCTAAGCTTCCTCCGGAAGACCGTGGTCTCTTTATTGTGTCTGACCTGTGCCACAGTTCTTCATGTATTCTGTTGGACCATGCATGCATGACGAAGGAGTGTGTATGTGGAGTGAAAGTTGGAGCAAAAAGAATTTTGTTTTTCGAAATCATGTTGTGTGGTGTGATTTCAATGTGTGGATGCATGCATGCATTACGTGCATGCATGCACATAATGCAAACATCTGTGCATGTGTTTGTGAATGCATGTCTGTGTTGTGCGTGTGCACATGCACTCATAACTTCTAGCACATGACCCCAGACCTTTGTTTAGGAAAGCTCGGGACTGATCTCCTCCGTTTCCTGCCCACAACTCTTCTGCTGAGATAACTGCACAGAGATCTTATGTGCTTTTCATTAGTAGTATCTCAGCGCTGGTGCTCTGCAGCTTTGTCTATGGTGGTGTTAAATGTCTAGGAGCCTTTTTTTTTTCTTAATTTCTTCAGCTTCAGTGGGCTCATAGAATCTGATGATGGAGGCCTTGCCAGGTCATGGGGCGTTTATGGAGGGTCTTCCAGGAAGCAGGGTTGTGTGGCTTGGTGGTTAACAAGGTGGAGAGGCTGACTCAGATTGTGTGTGACTATATGTCTGTGTGTGTGAGAGAGAGAGAGAGAGCGAGAGAGAGAGAAAGAGAGCGAGGGTGTCAGACATGTGTGCATGGTGGTGCAGCTGAGCAATAATGAGGCCAACATGGGAACCACTTTTTTGGTATACGCATACAAGTTCCCCCACGGTTCTTTTTTCTTTTTTTTACTCTTTCCCCCTTTTCTTTCACTCAACTCTTTGGATTTGAATTTCCCTCCCATTTCTCCCAATCCAATTCTATCTTTCTCTATCAGTCCTGCCCCACAGCTGAGTTCACTCCCCAGGTTTGGGCCTCTCCTCTGGGCCTAGACATCTGGTTCAGACCGGTCACAACCAGGGGAGGAGGGTTACTTCAACAAATGAGGTTAAGAAAATACTTGTTCTTTGTATGTGGGACACTTCTAGAAATGTCAGTTGTGTATTTTCTTTTTCAGGGGTGGCTCATTTCTTTCCCCCTCATCCCCATTCTCCTCCATGTTTCTGGGCAGTTGTGGAAAAATTGTGTGAATGCTGTTTAATGACTGGTGATTAGCTACTATGACCTCTGTCTTCTGTACAGTTTGGGACTCTTGTGAGGATGACATTACTAGAGGAAGCCCAGTTATTATGAGGCAATACCTAATTAAACTGATTTGATGTCAGTCTCCCCCAGCCCACAGCATGTATCCAAAAAAACCCTCCAAAAACAACACCGCCAAAAACATACAAACACAGAGAGAACAAAGCATGCCAGTTAGCTTAGCCTGACCCGCTCCCGCGCCGTCAGACCGTCCTCGGTGTTTCCTCTTCAGGCACAGCTCCAGGCAGGGCCGTGGTCCTTGGGCACCATCGGATGCAGCAGACCAGGCCCCCTCAGCCGAGCCAACGCCAGCTCTCCCGCCAGACACCTTCGACACACCTCCTCCGCGCGACGACACAAATGCAGACGCAGACCAAAACACGCAGTCGTCTCGCCATCTGTGTTAGATAACGCATTACAACATTGGCATAGAAATGGACTGGTGTTTTTCTGCGATCTATTTACAGAAGGAACGTTCACCTCGTTTGAAACACTTACCAACAACCCAGTGGCGCCCCCAAGGGAGGGCCACGGCCACCCCTGATACTTTCCCTGGCCCCCCTGCTGTCCCCCCCCCCCCCCAGCCACGAATCGCATATGCAGAATATGCTTCTGATTATGCATAATATGCTTCTATCTGATATTTTACATTAGGTGCTGTTCATTTAAATCAATAATGTATATTTTTCATAATAATTAATGTCAAAGAAAATAACAAATGCATAGCCAGGCAGCCAGCCGCTTCTGCTCGTCCGTCACTGCGTACCCCCCGTGCACAGTCTGCCTCTGACAGCAGCTGAGCAGCTTCTGTTTCTAGCTTTGTTTTTTTGTTTTGTTTTTCATTTTTGGACATAGCCTATAATATGTTTGTTTACAAAAAGACACAGCAACAGGTGAATAAAGCTGTATTGAAAAGAATGTAACCTAATAAAGTAGGGATATGAAGAGGTTGAGTAGGCTATAGTGAAATGTACATTGTCTATGATAATGCTTTTTTTGTTTTGTTTTTCATTTTTGCACATAGCCTATAACATATTTGTTTACAAAAGACACAGCAACAGGTGAATAAAGCTGTATTGAAATTAATGTAGCCCAAGAAAGTAGGGATATGAATAGGTTGAGTAGACTATGATAAAATGTATACTGTTGACCATGATTATGCTTTTTTGTTTTGTTTTTCATTTTTGGACATATACAATATAACAATGAATGGTCTAACACGTTACAATATATACAGATACATAACACATTAAAACAGAATTGTTGTGGAACTCAAAATGTTAACTGTACCGGTATTAGTCTATGCACATCAGATATTTAGTAACATTAAATGTAGAAAAATAAGAAACCAAAGTATTTCAGTATGCGATAATACTTAACTCTCATACCGACAGTTTTCAACTAGCCTATTCAGTATACTACAACAGCATCATAGAATTCCTGAAATTCAGTCATGGCTTTTGGTTTTGGTGTGCCACCCCATGATTTTCACCCCTATGAAAAATTTCTGCGGGCGCCACTGCAAAGACCATAACATACCCAGATCCCATTGTTTTAGATACCTTCAAATTCGTAGTTTTGCCAAGAAAGTGTTTCCCTCATTTCCTTATCTGCCACCCAGGAGCCAATTAGATGTTATTCCAGAGCTAGATCCCTTTTGGGAAAAAACGGGTCTCTATAATCTACACACTGATACAGGGATTAAAACAGATATCCTGGGACAAAGCAAAAACTGCATGGGAGAGAGAGCTGGGTGTAGAGCTTTCTGAAGAGGCGTGGCGGGACAGCTTAACTCGTATACACACTTCCTCGTTGTGTATACGACATGGGTTAATTCAATTTAAGGTGCTTCACCGTCTTCAGTACTCGGGGGACAAGCTTGCCAGAATCTTTCCCTCCACAGACCCTGGGTGTCCGAGGTGCAGCCATAGTCCAGCCTCGGTGGGACACGTGTTCTGGGCTTGTCCCTCTCTCAGCAGTTATTGGGGACAGATATTTAATGTATTCTCACAAATCTGTAAACAGACCATAACCCCTGACCTTCCCACAGCAATCTTTGGCATACCGCCCCCTAACTGTAAGGTCACAACTTCGCAGGCAAATGCTAGGCATTGCTAGCTCACAGACTCATTTTTTAACTGGGAGTCGAATAAAGCTCCATCATTTTTGCAGTGGTTGAGGGAGGTGCTGTCCTTTCTACCTTTGGAAAAGCTCCGATATAAAATTCGTAAAACCCGCAAAAACTTTGCTTTGACCTGGAGTCCTTTTATAGGCTTTATTGAAGGTTTTCCCTTTTATTGGATGTACTTTTTTTAACCTGGTTGTAATGACAATATTTATACAGATATATGTGTAGAACTTTATATTGTCTTCAAAAACATAGTTATTATGTGGAATTGTAAGAAGTCCCTGCATAGTCCTTTTTTTTCTTTCTTGAGCCACAGGGGGGAGGGGGGTTCCTACATGTTTTGTTTTTTTTTAATTTCATGTGTCTTGTATACCTGTTCCAAAAAAACCTGAAGATTTGAAAATAAAGTTTTCCAAAACAACAAAAACAAAAACACACACACATAGTCGGGGCTAGTAGTTAGCTTAGCCTGCCCCGCTTCCGCGTCCTGTCAGACTGTCCTCGGTGTTTCCTCTTCGGGCCCACAGGACTCAGCAGACCAAGCTCTCTCAGCCGAGCCAGCGCCAGCTCTCCCGCCAAGTGAAATCGGCCATCTAAATAAAAACGTGATGACGCAAACTCAGACGCAGACGTGGACAAAGACACTGTATAAGCAGCGCTGCCATCTTCCCACACCTTAAGCGTATGGAAGCTATAGTATGCTAATAAAACTAATGAGACATCTATATATATCGTAACGTACATGGATAAATAGACACGTTGGCCCTTGGCTAACAAGTTGGACCCTTTAGTCGAGTGGTCGGCGATGTCTCCCGCGGTACGGAAAATATGGGTTCGCGTTCCGGCCGCAGCAGTTTCTGTGGTTGCCCCCCGCATTCGCTACCATATATATGAAGCTCATAATAATGTTATATGTATTAAAGATGTAATCCATAATTTTTTCATACTAAAAATACCATATTTGATAGCTTTTCCCACTGGCCACTCAATGTATTAGTCTTCTGTAATTGCTCCTTTATATGCTATTTCTTATTGGTGTCGGCGGGGTTGGCCATCCCAACAAGTATTCAAATATAATGGTGCATGCACGGGAAATGTGTAGAGTCCGCCACAAAAGGAAAAGAAGAAGAAGACGAAGAAGAAGAAGAAGAAGATGAGGATGATTTTTAATTCAAGACTTCAAATAAACAAACACATCAGCAAAGCCAGTATACTCTAAAACAACAGAGTAGGCTAAGAACAGTACATCAAACATGTCAAAGACGGTGAGAACAAAACAAGGAAACAGAAATAGTAAATTAAAAAGAGATAAATAACTAAAAATAAAATAAAATAGGACAATACAATATTCCAGGGGTTACATTACATTAAATTATTCAAATGCAAAGAGTAATTTTTGAGCATTTCTGTTTTTCATACATTTTAGAGATTTGGAAAAAGTTACTAATTCGGTTTTAAAGGCTGCTAAACAGGGTTGCGTTTTGCAAGATTTACATTTGTGTATAAAATATTTTGCCAAAATAATTAATTATTCAACAAGAATTCTATATTTCTATCTTCCATAAACAATCCAAATTTGACACTTACTAGTAGAAATGGAGGCAGCGCACCAATGCTAGATTTCAACCATACATACAAATTATACCAAAAATTATAAGTAATGTGAGAGTGGAAAGATCTGTTGTTTCTATGTCTGTCTTACAAAATTGACAGAAATTACAGTCTAAATTAAATTTTAATCTTATAATTTCACTGAAGGAGTAGATTTCACTAATTATCTTGAAGTGAATCTCTTTGGCTTTGCGGGGGGGGGGATAGGGAATGAAATGTATCTTTTTCTAATTTTATGGGCATTCGAATTTGAGTACATGTCTAAAACATAATTCCTTCTTAAAGGATTAGGATAGCATATCTTCAACAGAGAGTTTCTGATAAAGAGATTATTGCAGGTTCTGTCGACAAACTTTAGTTGTCAGTCATTAAGGGGCGAAGTGTGGGGCTGAAAGAGGAGTAAATAAGACACTGTGAGACCATCATCTTGAGTTGTATAGGGCTCGCACCTATAACCATGTAATACACCTCTTCAAAGGAGTATAAACTATATGTCAAACACAACTCATTATAATTCAAAAGATTGCCTCTGTCATCCATGATGTGTGTAATGGACCAAATACCCTTCTTCCACCAGTCTTCCAAAAACAAAGATTTTCCCTTAACCAGGATACATCTGTGATTCCAAATTGGAACTGCATGAGGGGTAAAGTTGTGTTTAAACAACAATTTCCAATATTGCAAAACTTGTTTATGAAAGGCAGATAAACGTAATGGTATCTTGGACAGTTCAAAATCACAGTTCAAAAGAAAAGCAATCCCTCCCAACTTTTTAAAGATTGCATTAGGAATGGCATGCCAAATCACCATCTCATCTATGACAAAGTCTTTTAGCGACTTCAGTTTGATCATACCATTCATAATGTCAAAATCAATGGCATTCAACCCTCCATTTTCATAACTTTTCAAGGGGTCACTTTTTCTGATATAATGATGCTTGTTTTTCCAAATAAAATTTAAATTAGTTTGGTTTATGGATTTAATCATTCTTGATGAAATAGCAAATGAGTAAGCAGGATAAACAAATCTAGAGAGACTCTCCATCTTGGTGAGAAGAGTCCTCCCAAACAGAGTAATGTCCCTCTGTAACCAACTGTTTAATGTAGCTTTACACTTTGTAACATTATTCTGAACATTCATCTCTTCTCTTGATTCAAGGTTTTTACTCAAGTGAATTCCTAAATATTTAACCTCAGTTTTAACAGGGACACCAAATAAAGACCTAGAATGATGCTCATGTATCGCCAGAAGTTCACAATTGCTTATATTCAGAGTTAAACCTGATGCTTTAGTGAAGAGCTCAACTGATTTAAGGGTCAAGGGGATCTGGCAGCAGCATTTTTTAAGAAAAGTGTGACGTCATCCGCAAGGTGACTTATCAATAATTTGTTGCCCAAGGCCTCTAGGCCCTCAATGTTGTCATTTTTAATTAGAATGGAAATTAATTCTGCTACAACAAGGAATAACAAAGGGGAGCTGCCACAGCCTTATCTAATGCCCCTCTTAATACCAAATCTCGGGCAGGTACCACCAGGTAAGGACACACAACTGTTTATATCCTTGTATAACATGCTTATGACACCAACTAACTTTTCACCAAAACCAAAATGATGTAGGGCTTGTAAGGTGAAAGGGTGCTCAACAGAATCTAACGCTTTGTGAAAATCTAGAAATGGTTAACACTCCTGACAAAGATCTTATAGTCTGTATTTAGCAAAGTGATAGGCCTTAAATTATCTAGAATACGTTTAGGGATCAATATTATTACTCCTTGTTTCATAGTTGGAGTCAGTTCCTGTCTTTCTATGCTGTCCTTTATTGCATTTAGTACTAATTCTCTAATATCTGACCAAAAAAAAAGAAGGAAAAAATTTGTAGTAAGACCATCGGAGCCAGGAGCTTTACCTGTAGCCATTTTTTGGATAACAGAATCCAATTCTTCTGTAAGAACGTCTGAATCACACAAATCTTTGAAGGGTTGATCAATGCTAGTCAGGTGACCTTTAACCTTGTCAAAAAACTGCGTAGAACCAGAATCAGAAAATGAAGAGGAATACAGTGACTTATAGAAATTAAATACCTCATTTGCTATATCCTTTGGCTCAGAGGATTCAGTCCCATTAAGAAGAAGAAGAAGAAGAAGAAGAAGAAGAAGAAGAAGAAAGAAAGAACGAAAAGAAAGCGAAAGAGAAGAAGAAGCAGGAGCGGAATGAATTTGCATGCCAAATGCAGAGGCGCATGTGATAGGTGCTAACATACAAAGCTAAACACTACCCAGTATTTAATTTGGTTTAATTACATGTTGGATGTGCCTTGATATGTTGCTCAATATTTCCTTGTCTGGTGTGGTGACATTGTTGATCAATGTTTTTCTCCAAATTATGAACACTACCAACGAATTGTCTTCCTAATGCGCTCCTACTGCTATGATGCACAGCCAAGCAAACCATGCCGGTGTTAAATCAAAATCTGTGACCGTCAGAAATTGTGACCTGCCCATGCATTCAGGACCATGTTCCTTTCGAATGAAACTGGGATTTGTGGTATGGAAACGAACTATTCTGACCACCATATGACATCAAATCCACCAAAATTGAGGAAATGAAGGAGAACTATTACTCTAGATATATATTCTGAGAAAATAATGAAAGACCCTTCACACATTCTCTATTCCGTATATGGACCACTACCTTCAGGCAGACATTACAGAACCAGTAAATGGAAAAAACAACCACTTCCAGCTTTCCTTTCTCCCAACTTCTCTAATACTGCTTAACAAACAACCACTGCAGCTGTACATAGCACTATTGCCCAAGGCAAATTTCCCCTCAGGGACAATAAAGTATATCTTATGTTAGAAAGCCAAACATTCTGTTATTCCCTATTTCCTTTTCTTTGTCTGCTTGTATTGCGCTATATTAATTTATAATGTTTGTGTCTTCTTGTTTATCCTCCTCAGAATCCATGGGTTTCATGAAAGGTAGTTTAAAAAGTTATGATCATTCTTATTATTGTTACAGTTACAATACAAATAGTAGTAGTTACAATACAAACACGAATTAAAAAATACCTACCCCCAGACTTCACGTAATCTCATCAATTCCCCGACTTCCCCTGCTGACTCACAGTAGCAACATCAGAGTTGAATTCAGACCCAAGAGTCTGAATTCAATTCATGTCCTCACCGCTGGAAAGGACGGTCATGGCTGTCTCCAAGTTGGGTGCAGTGTTTTACTACATTACTCACTCTGTCTTTCATGCATGTAATAGGACGGTCAAGTACATTTTAAGGTAGTCGGTTGCAGTGTTGCTGAGAAAATGTACTGTAATAATGATTATAGGCCTGGGGCGACAGTGACTTGGAGGTAGAGCAGGTCGTCTGGTAACTGGAGGGTTGCCGGTTCGATCCTTGGCTCCTCCTCCTCGCAAAATGTCAAGGTGTCCATGAGCAAGACACCTAACCTCTAACTGCTCCTGATGAGCCGGTTGTTAACTTGCATGGTCACGTGTGTGTGTGTGTGTGTGTGTGTGTGTGTGTGTGTGTGTGTGTGTGTGTGTGTGTGTGTGAAAATGGCTGAATATGAGGCATTCATTTGATTGTGAAGCGCTTTGAGGGGCTGTTGCAGCTACAAAAGCACTATATAAATGCAATCCAAGTACTTAAGTTACTTATGGAAGGATAAATTCAAAACTTGTTTCGTCATGACTCCCTGTTTATGTACAAGATTGCTTTCTATCTATGTAGGTGAATAGCTTTATGCCAAGAGCTTGTCGTGTGCACTTAACCAGAGTTTTGTAAATGGTAATTAAAATTGACCTAAAACTGGAAGGAGCAGATTGGGGTCCCATTTTGCTCTTTTAAAGTCCTTATTTCTAATTATGAACTTGATTATTACTTTTCATAAATAAAAGATGGAACCTCCTTTTTAGTAATTGAATTATTTTTCTGCAGATTCAGTTGACTATCTGCAAGCATTGTTGCTTGGATTGCTGCGTTCAGTAATTTACATAAAACGCATCAGCAAATAGAAACTTTAAAGCAATCTGTCTACACTTCTCACAAATAACCTCTACTACTACTACTACTACTACTACTACTACTACTACAATCAGCTGTTCCCGTTGGGGGTCGCCACAGCGAATCATCCATTTCCATCTCTTCCTGTCCTCTGCATCTTCCTCTGTCACACCAGCCACCTGCATGTCCTCTCTCACCACATCCATAAACCTCCTCTTTGGCCTTCCTCTTTTCCTCTTCCCTGGCAGCTCCATATTCAGCATCCTTCTCCCAATATACCCAGCATCTCTCCTCCACACATGTCCAAACCATCTCAATCTCGCCTCTCTGGCTTTGTCTCCAAACCGTCCAACCTGAGCTCTCCCTCTAATATACTCGTTCCTAATCATGTCCTCCTTCATCACCCCCAACGAAAATCTTAGCATCTTCTCACAAATAACCAAGTAGAAAAAAATTGCATCCATAAACGAATTAGGCCTCCCCTTATTCCACCCTGCACTTGTTTTAACAGGTGAAACATCTGCACTTACTTTTACAATTACACAATTTAATGTGAGCATCAGGTTCTCTTGTTAATAAGGCGTTTTGTCAATATGAAATACTGAGAAGAAGAAGAAGAAGACAATCATGATACTGGTGATGACGATAATGATAATTACTAATATTAGAAGAAGAAGGAGGAGGAAGAAGAAGGGACAGGACAGTAATGATATTGGTAGTAATGATGATGATGGTTATTGCTAATGTTATCATTATTATTGTTATAATTGCCTTCGTAAATTGTTTCTATGTGTAATGGCTTGCTGAAATTTCGTCATGGGGCAATTGAAAGTCAAGAAGATCTGGAGAGAGATGGTTATATTTTGACGTCCGTTCATCGGTCAGGAATGAATCAATCTTCTTGATTTGAAGGACCTTTACCAGACTACCACCCGCTATCTTTGTAGGAGATCTTTAAGAAGCAGTCCCTACCATTACCAGCACATAGCAGCTGTTTTCCAAACAGATGGAGGGAATTAGCCAGGCCTGGGCCTACGGCCAAAATGACTTGGTTTGTATAATATTCTGATGGCTGCCCAAGAACAGCCTGTTCTGTCATCTAGACGATGATTAGGATGATTCAACTGTGAGGTTTTGAGGAGGTCCCTGTGGGCTTCAGTTTTCATACTTTACCAAGGGAAATACTGTTACTGAAAAACAAGGCTCTGATCCGTCGCCAGCACTGTGGCACAGCTTCCTACAGCATCATTGCAAGTAAAGACAACTTTCAAATCTTTGACGCATAATTCTGCAGCAACCACTTTTATTGATAAGAGTCCTTTCAATGTGTACATACCTAGGATCTGCTCTCTCGGCCATGATTTATCTAAAGGTAGTATTTTGAAATGCCTTGCCTGAGGCCCTAATGCTTGCAAAAGTGTTGTCATCTTTTAAACCACTTCAGACAATACGTTTTTACAGAGTCTTCAATTCAACATAATTGCCACATATTGTATTGTTATTTTATTTGACTGTTCAGAGTCCCTGTAACTCGCTTGGACTGGTTTTGTCCTCTCTTGGTTTTTATTTGTTATGCTTTTATGGTCTCCGCTTGTGCAACTTTGTTTTGAAAGTTGCCATACAGCTTGATGCCCCATTTATCATTTAGTTCTTATTGACATCATTTATTTCTTTGTTCATTCTCTATACTCATTGCAACAATCCATCCACCCATCACTGCTCAATGCAGCACAGGGCCTGCACACACCGATCAGCCAAAACATTAAAACCACCTGCCTAATATTGTGTAGGTCCCCCTTGTGCCACCAAAACAGCTCTGATCCATCGAGGCATGGACTCCACAAGACCTCTGAAGGTGTCCTCTGGTATCTGGCACCGAGATGTTAGCAGCAGATCCTTTAAGTCCTGTAAGTTGTGAGGTGGAGCCTCCATGGATCAGACTTGTTTTTCCAACACATCCCTCAGATGCTCAATCGGATTGAGATCTGGGGGAATTTGGAGGCCAAGGCAACACCTTGAACTCTTTGTCATGTTCCTCAAACCATTTTTGAACAGTTTGTACAGTGTGGCAGGGTGCATTATCCTGCTGAAAGAGGCCACTGCCATCAGGGAATACCGTTGCCATGAAGGGGTGTTGCTGGTCTGCAACAATGTGTAGGTAGGTGCTACGTGTCAAAGTAACATCCACATGAATGCCAGGACCAGAACATTGCCTAGAGCAGTGGTTCTCAACCTTTTTGGGGTCCTGGACCCCCTGCGTATTTTTGATCTACCCTGAGGACCCCTCCACCTGATCTTGGGGGAGGGGGGTTGCAATTTGATAGAAACAGTAGAAACTGCATTTTAAATTGCATTATAGCATTTATTCACTCTTTGGGGCAAAAATAAGAGCTTTCAGTTGTAACTTAGATATAGTTAACAAAACAGAATTCTTATGCAGTAACTTTCAGATATATGTAACAACACAGAATATGTATTCAGTAACTTTCAGATATATGTAACAAAACAGAATATGTATTCAGTAACTTTCAGATATATGTAACAAAACAGAATATGTATTCAGTAACTTTCAGATATATGTAACAAAACAGAATTTTTATGCAGTAACTTTTAACAATGCAAACGGGAGCGAGATCTCTTATTAAAATACAATAAATTACACTTGTGAAACAGATGTAATTAGACAAAAAAGTCCTGTCACCCTTTATAGTTTAGGTAGATAAAGGTCTCAGTCACATTTGAGTAAAATAATCGTATTTCTATAAATGTCATAGGATCTTTTTTTTAAAGATATTTTATTTTCACGGACCCCTTGCAATTATACCACGGACCACTAGGGGTCCGCGGACCCCCGGTTGAGAAACACTGGCCTAGAGCATCACTCTGCCTCCGCCGGCTTGCCCTCTTCCAATAGTGCATCCCGTTGCCATCTCTTCACCCGGTAAATGACGCAAACACACCCAGCTGTCCACATGATGTAAAAGAAAACATGATTCATCAGACCAGTCCACCTTCTTCCATTGCTCCATGGTTCAGTTCTGATGCTCACATGCCCATTGTAGGTGCTTTCGGTTGTGGACAGGAGTCATCATGGATACTGTGACCAGTCTGCAGCTACGCAGCCCCAGATGCAGCAAGCTGTGACGCACTGTGTGCTCTGACACCTGTCTTATTATAGCCAGCATTTACTTTTTCAGCAATTTGGGCTACAGTAGCTCTTCTGTGGGATCTGATCAGACGGACTAGCCTTTGCTCCTCACATGCATCAATGAGCCTCAGGCACCCATGACCCTGTCGCCAGTTCACTGGTTGTCCTTCCTTGGACTACTTTTGGTAGGTATTGACCACTGCATACCGGGAACACCCCACAAGACCTGCTGGTTTGGAGATGCTCTGACCCAGTCATCGAGCCATCACAATTTGGCCCTTGTCAAAGTCGCTCAGATTCTTATGCTTGCCCATTTTTCCTGCTTCCAACACATAAACTTCAAGAACCGACTTCTCACCCACTGCCTTATATAGCCCACCCCTTGACAGGTGCCATTGTAACGACATAATCAATGTTATTCGCTTACCTGTCAGTAGTTTTTGCTGATCGGTGTACAGTCACACTTCTAGTTACATCTAAGGGTCATTTGGAGTCTCCAATCCACCTGAAATGCATGTCTTTGGGCTGTGGGAGAAAACCACAAAATCACAGGGGAAATCTCATATGTAAATGATATGATTATAGAATTAATTAGGCGTAACCTTCATCATTTATCAAATCAAAGTAAAAATACCTAACATGAATTGATCATTCAGCCAACAAGATGGGTACGGGATGGATTGCAGTTTGTTTATGTATGAGGTCAACAGATGGACAATATTTCTTACCCAGACGAGCTAACCCTGATGAAATTATTTTCGGTTAATCAATCTCATGTTGAATCATGGGCTAGGAAATCACACTTCCGACATTTGTACCCTTAAATAAAAGAGGTATTTGGTCATAAATTTCAAGTGTGATTGTTGTAAACACACTGTAGATCAGAAAAAAAGACCTGAGCATTGGCAGCAAGTTGTCGGTGAAGCCTGATGGACAGATCCCATTTCCACAGGAGTCTCAGATTATTGTCATGTGTCTCCTATCAGTCTGCCAAAGCCCGTCTGCCCTGACTTAGATTAAAAGGCATCAGGTTCATGTCCAGGCCCACATACTGAAAACATAATCTCTTTTGAGGTCAAATTTAACCAGGTCACTCTGATGTGCTCCACATTAAAAAAGAAAAAAAAATCAAAATCAAAAGTGAGAATATTGACTCTAAATCTAAAAAGGAAATCTCAGAAAACCTTCAGGATTCCTGCAGGCTGAGAAACATTTGAGGTCAGTAATATCTAAATAGTCAATTTTTCATAGAGTGTTTCATAGAGTGTTGGAACAAATTTCCCATTTTCTAACTTGACATGAAGTACCTTCTCCGTCTCCGTCCCCAGCTCCAATCAACTGCTGCTGGATGCACAATATAATGTGATCAGGAGCAAAACTGGAGACAATCGTGGTACCCCCCCACCACCACCACCACCACCACCACACACACAGACATCATTTATCAGAAGTTTCATCTTTGGTTACAGTTTGGATCAATGGGGATTATGCCTGAAGTTTTTCATTACAATAAAATTTTTATTATTTTATTTCATTTTTTTCCTTCTTTTGAGTCATTGCAAAGTCTTGGCTGCAGTGGCCTTGTGAAATTGTTGCGTCAGCGGGTGTGTGTGAAGGTTGAGACGGGACTTTGATGCTTAGAATAGGTTTCAAAATTTTTTTAAAATCTTTTTTGAATAAGAATAAATGGATTGGACTGTTAATTTCCATGCATAACGGTTAAAAAAGTGGGGATATTGGCAGGGGGAGTGCCAGCTGTGCACAAGGCACCCAATCTGGAGTCTGTGCCTGGAAAACGGGGACATCTGGCCCAACCTAACATAATATTTCTTCAAAAATTACAGCACACTTTGTTCTTCTCATCGAGCTGTCCCCACTCAACGTCAGCACTGTGTCATCCTGTGAAGTTTAGTAGTGCTTTGTGGCATGTGGGCACTGCTACCCAACAATCCGCATGATGATGATTGTTTTGACCAAGCTTGCCCATTCATTAGCTGCAAATCAGCAGTGTTTGCATCCTCTGGTCTATTTGTCACCATAAAACAGGACGTCCCCTCTCATCTCCAATCATGCAGACAAATACACTAACTTGGAGGAAGAAGGGAAAAGAAGAGTGCGTCCCTGTTACGGCTCTGTCACAGATGGTTAGTGCTACATGTTGCGTATGCCGAGCATGCCTGTATGCTTGTCCTAGTCTGATTTTCTGTGCATGCGTTTGCATGTAGATTGCGTTGCCTGGTGACCTCGCACCAAGACTCTATTAGATACAGTATGGGATGTCAGATATAGGTTATAATCTAATTATATAAGTAGTGGCACACCGTCTCTCACACACAATCCAGGTAGTTACAACTCATGCATCAACTCGTCAACCTGAACAGGACGATGCCGGCTCTTATCCACCCCTTCCCATCCTCCGGTGTACAGTCTTCTTGCAAATGAAAGCCAGTGAAAATGTCATCTGGAAAAATATTGAGGCACTCAATTTGAAATAACAGATTTATCGCTCTCTTTTTTCCTGACACGGCATGAGTACATTAGCCAGCCATGAAAAGTGGAGGAACTCTTGACATAATCACAGGAAACAGTGGAATGTAAACAGCACTTTTGGATATTGTGGTTCACTGTGTGAATGTTTTAGGAGATGTGAGAAGGCATAATCTGGAACTCTCTCCCCAAACACATCGCCGATCTGTCCATGTTCAAATCATTCATCAAAATTCGCCTTTTGAGGATTGCTTTTGCAGTTTTTCTCGATTGCTTGAACACAAAAAACTGGTTCCTGTCGCACAAAAACCCTTACCCTTATGTCATTCCCAAAAACACACACACACATTTCCCATAACGACAAACACTAAATCACCCGAGCCTCAAAATGTTAATACACCAATCAGAACTGCAGGGTCCATAAGTAGGACCTAGAGGCATGTCCATGTGCTTTGGACCAATGGATCATAACAATGCCAAAGTTACAAGACAACAGAGTGGAAGAGGCAGTGGACGAAGACGAGGATGACAACATCTAAGACGAGTAATCTCAGATGAAACCCGGGCCACCCTAGCTCATCATGTGCTCATACATGGGAGGACTGTGAGAGAACTGGACAGCTTGTGCAACACACGGTTGCAACAAGTAATTTGCCTGTGATATATGTAATGTTGCCGTGCATATAGACTGAATCCAGTGACGTGCAGTGAGGTCAGTGGCTGGACGTTTCCGGTGTGGGAAGATGGTGGCCGAACTCACGTTTGCAGCGGCTTCACCCAGTACCGACTATGTAGTGTCTTTGTCCATGTCTATGTCTGCATCTATGTTTGTGTCATTGTGTGAAGTTTTTATAGTGTTTATAGTTTTTTGATCTTCGATTTTTTTCCCCTTAATTTAATGGCTGGGAGAGCTGGCGCTGGATTGGCTGAGAGAGCTTGGTCTGCTGCGTCCTGTGGGCCCAGGGACCACGGCCCTGCTAGAAGCAGCGCCCGAGAGGAAAAACTGAGGCGGTCTGGCGGCAGCCTCACCTAGTGTTGACTGTGAAATGTTTTTGTCTGCATTTGTGTCATCATGTGGAGTGCGGGAGAGGTGTGTCGAAGGTGTCTGGCTGGGAGAGCTGGCGTTGGATCGGACGAGGGAGTTTGGTCTGCTGTGTCCGATGGGCCCAAGGATCACGGCACTACCTGGAGCTGCGCCCGAAGAGGAAGCACTAAGGGCGGTCTGACAGGACGCGGAAGCGGGGCAGTCTAAACTAACTGCTAGCCCATGCAGACCTGCAGTTCTGACAGCCATCCTGGCTGGCTTTCGTTCTCTGGACAGTGGAATTTTTGGACTGTGATGCACTGAATGCTCTGTGTTGGTAACTGTTTGTGTTTGTTTGTTTGTTTTTTGTTGCTTTGTTCTCTCTGTTTTTTTATGGTGTCGTTTTTGGAAATTTTGGATATGTGTTTTTATCTTTTGTGTTGCACTGCTGTGGGCTGGGTGAAACGGAATTTTGTTTCTTTTGTGTACGCAAGTATATGATAGAAATGACAATAAATTGTTCCTGATTCCTGGGTGGGCAGTGGGCATTCACAAATCCAAATGACATTCCCTTTGTGCTCTCTAATCTGATCCTTCTTCATTCTTCCAACTGCCACAGAATTCTAGAATATTGAGCCCCCCTGGCTGAACTACACTCCAAATGAAACCATAAACAAAAATATTGTCACAGTATATATGAAGTACTTTTTTTCTTGTTTTATACGGTTTTTGATAGCTGTGAAATGACTAAGTAACATCATTAGAGCTCCCAAACCAGTGTGGATTTCATTGTGGTCGCTACGAACAGCAGTTACGAGATACTATTTGTAAATATTGTTGAAACATTACCTGAAAAGAAGAACACAAACACAACACAAAGAAACAACATTTGTGGTAAAAATATGTAATTTAGGGCGTCCGGGTAGTGATTCTGTTGCCCATCAACACGGGGATCGCCGGTTCGAATCCCCGTGTTATCTCCGGCTTGGTTGGGTGTCCCTACAGACACAACTGGCCGTATCTGCGGGTGGGAAGCCGGATGTGATGTGTCCTGGTCGCTGCACTAGTACCTCCTCTGGTCGGTTGTGGCGCCTGTTTTGAAGGGGGGGGGGGGGACTGGGGGTAGCATAATCTTCCCATGCGCTATGTCCCCCTGGCGAAACTCCTCACTGCCAGGTGAAAGGAAGCGGCTGGTGACTCCGCATGTATCGAAGGAAGCATGTGGTAGTTTGCAGCCCTCCCAGGATCTACAGAGGGGGTGGAGAAGCGACCGGGACGGCTCGGAAGAATGGGGTAATGGGGCAGCATCCGAGTAATGTCACAGCATCGCTGTCGCTATGGACGCGCCACATGAAGTCAGACATGCGGAGCACATTAGACAGTACAGCATGGCTGTGTTTACAACACCAACTCACATATATGCTGCCATGGTGAAAACAGCAAAAAAATTGCACAAAAAACAAAGAAAATTACAACAAACTGCTTACTTCTAATGTAGTGTAGCGCATCCGATGTCTGAAAATAGCTCATGGACGCTGCCCCATTGGCCAGCTGCAATTGGGGAGGGGAAAAAAAGGGGGGGTAATATATGTGTAGTGCCTCCAGTGCAAACTAGGGGTTGCAGTAAAGGCGCGAACATCTAACTAAGTGTGAGGGGTATGCCTTGACTAACTCACGAGAGGAGTTGATGTGTAGTTGAACAGTTGACAATTTTATTGCCTCACCACAGCAAAATATACACAACGCTGACTTTTACATAAAAGAATTGAAATAAAACAAAATAGAGCTCTTTAAAGTAAATAAAATAATAAACCAAAGAAACCCTCATTCAAATCACAACCTTCAATGAGTGTGTTAGCAGTTTGATGAAAGAAAAATTCAGTTCCTTGTCCTTGAGTGTATGTGTTGGTCCAAGAGTTCCGTTCCTGATCCGTGAGTGTATTGAATATACTTCAACGATGACTATTTCTACCCTGGTAGAGGAAATAGGCTAGTGTGTATGAGTTCTTACCTGGTGTCTGGATGAATGATTCAGGCTTGTCAGACGTTTCCTGGGACAGATCCTACGGTAGGCCACCGCTTCTATGATCGTCCACAGTCTCACTGGGCTGGGCTCGCCATCACAATCTTCCAAATTCTATCTGGTAGTTAAAAAAACAATCTACACAAATAGTGCAGAATAGTAAGTATTTCATTCTATATCTGTTTCTGACATGAGATCTCATTAAAAAAAATTCATTCAAAACATCTTACAATATACTTTCCATTAACATGTATATGAATTGCAATACCATTACTTAATCACTACACATATATATAATTATGTTACACAAAATCAGGGCAATCACAGTATAGCCTCAATACAAACCCTTTAAGTGCGCTAACCACTTAAACCGAATGGCTTTAACGTCAACAGGATAAGTGCCAGGCATCTTTAATGCTACACAATTCCCCAATGCTTCACTGGCTAAGCTAGCGCTTGGCACTAGCTAACTATTGGTGTGAGCTATCTTCTAAAACATTCAACATGACACAATGATACAAAGTACAGGCTATTCAAACATTACACATTATTGTAACCCCGACTGGTTTTATGAAGAGTGTCTTAACAGCTATATATGAGCCAGCGTTACCGTTCCCCTTCAGCGGTTAGCAATAAGCTAGCACACAAACCTGCTTTACTCACCGGAGTTCCAAATACTTAAAACTCGACAGACCTTCGTCTCGTAAGCTCACAGACGAGATTCTGATTATAAAAAACACTTTTCAGAATGAAAAAATGTCAATACTCTAACTTTCTGAGGCTATGTATAATAAAATTCAGTCGTCGGTTCAAGAGCACAAGTTCCGGGATGTTCACAAAAAGAAAAGAGGAAGAAAAAAAAGACGACTGCGTGTAGCAGACTCTACCCTAGCGAGTTGCATAGTGCGCCCCTTAAGGAGCGGCATGTCACTACACCTCTAAATCAATGGCTATTAGTAGCCCTGTATGTCATATGGATTACATATGTAAAATATACAAATACATATATTTAAATTATGTACCATTTCATTAATTAATTTCCAGCATTATCATGAATGATAAAATGACTGATAGCAGAACTGAGAGGGAATTCGTGCAAACAAACTGGGTGCTGAGGTGACAGAACGTTGAGATCCTATGTATTGAGGTCACCTATATATCAATTAAAAAACACTCATTTTTGGGCAATACATGTGAAAATAGCAGTTAGTCGCTTAGGGCATGCTTTACCCAAAAAGATTTAGAGGCAAACTTACAAGAGTGACTCAGCCTATTAAGTGACAAATGGTGAGAAGGTAAGCATATAATAGCACATATCCCATCATTAATGCTTCCCCTGTGTAGTTAGATCCCAGTCCAGTTCAACAGCATAGTACAACTTGTGAACACCTTAAAAAGTGAATCAACAAAATCACAAAAATTGTATAGTGAAAGTGAACAGTAAACATTATTCATGAATAATTGCACTGATTTGTAGAAATGGAAGACAAACTGAGATGACCGGCACAAATCTGTAAACTTCGAAATGGTTGATAACTTTCAGGGCTGTTTTTGATGTATTGGTGGGAGATGAATTGTCAATCAATGAAAAGAAAATGTGGCATGACACAGCAAAACAACAAGTTAAAAAAATAGTGTGACTTGGGATGCCATATATGACCCATGCACTCAATTCATTCACAGTACACAATTTCGTATTTAGCCAGTATCTTAGACAACACAAAGTGAAAAAAGCATAATAAATGATACTGTCTGCAAAGCATGCATGCAAGCATCCACTGCAGCTAAATACTTCAGTTCAGCTACGCAACTGCAAAAGTGCATGAATATAAGAAGAGTGGCATAGCTTTGTGGACTCTACATTGCATAGGTTTGTAAAAATGAACAATAAATATCAATGCAAACTAGAGGTCCAAAAATGAACAATGAATACCAATTCAAATGTTGTATAGACTTGTAAAAACCATTACTAAACACTTCAGTTCAGCTACACAAGCAGCTGCATACCTTTGTGAGCGCTACATTTGTATAGATTAGTAAAAATGATAAATGAACCATGAATTAAAACATGTCTATTAGCTGCTCACCATTCAAAGCCCATGAATTTCTATATTTTTTTCTGCAATAAGGTTGAGGAGATCTTAAAAAAAATTAGTTCTTTAACTCCATCTACTCCTGCAGATCCTGTCATACTAAATGCATATCTACACAATGAGTCACTGACAGTTCCAGTTATTACAGCTTTTGAGACTATCTCTCTTGATACTTTGTCTAAGTTCATGTCAGCTTCTAAACCAACTGCTTGCCTACTTGATCCCTTACCAGCAAAACTCTTTAAAGACCTCTGGCCTTTTCTTGGACCTACAATGCTAGACATCGTTAATTTATCTCTTACTACTGGCATTGTTCCCAGCAGTTTTAAGACAGCTGTGGTTAAACCTCTACTTAAAAAACCGCACCTTGATCCAGGGTCTCTTAATAGCTATCGGCCAGTCTCTAATCTTCCATTCTTCTCTAAAGTACTAGAGAGAGTTGTGCATCAACAACTTTTGACCCATATAAAAGAAAACCATCTATATGAACCTTTTCAGTCGGCTTTCAGGCCCTGTCACTCCACTGAAACTGCTCTGACCAGAGTGGTAAATGATCTTTTTCTGGCTATCGACTCTGATTCCACTTCTGTGCTTCTACTACTGGACCTCAGTGCAGCCTTTGACACCACTGATCACTGTATACTTCTAGATAGATTAAATTGTAGTTTTGGTGTCTCTGGCTTAGCTCTCTCTTGGCTTACGTCCTACTTATCTGGAAGAACACATTGTGTCTGCTATAATAATATTATATCAAAAATTTCTGACATTAAATATGGTGTGCCTCAGGGCTCAGTTCTTGGCCCTCTACTTTTCTCTCTTTACATTACACCTCTTGGCCAAATTATACGCAGTTATGGAATACATTTCCATTGCTATGCTGATGATACTCAGTTGTATGTGCCTATAAGCGCTGATGATCATACTCAAATCACTAACTTAGAGGCCTGCTTGGCTACTGTGAAAAACTGGATGTCACTTAACTTTCTGCTTTTAAATTCAGATAAAACCGAGATGCTAGTCATTGGCCCTGCTAGACACAGACACCAATTTGATCAAGTAATGATAACAATTGACAACTCTGTGGTTTCACAAAGTGTGGCAGCCAAAAATCTTGGTGTTATGTTTGATCCCAGCCTTTCCTTTGATAAGCACATAAGAAATCACCAAGACTGCCTTTTTTCACTTACCTAACACAGCTAAAATTCGGTCTTTTCTCTCCATGGCTGACGCAGAGATTCTAATATATTGTTTTGTTGCTGCTAGAATCCTAACTAAAACTAGTAAATTTGACCATATTACACCAATTCTTGCCTCCCTTCATTGGCTTCCTATCCATGTTAGATCAGAATACAAGGTGCTTCTGCTGACTTATAAAATACTAAATGGGCTTGCCCCATCCTACCTGTCTGATCTCCTTAAACCTTACATGCCATCTCGAGCTATTGTTCTAAAAATACAGGGTTCCTGTGTGTACCCAAAGTTAAAAAGAAGTCAGCTGGTGGCAGGGCCTTTTCCTATCAGGCTCCATTGTTGTGGAATAACCTGCTTGGTGCCATCAGACAATCAGAGTCTGCTGAGTCCTTTAAATCCAAACTTAAAACTCATCTTTTTGCCTTAGCTTACAATTAGTTGCCTTTAAGTTGAGTCCTTCACAACCTGTACTGGATGGCGGGTTGGTTTTCTGTCTCAGTGAATTAACCAACCACTGCTCTGCCAACGAGATTATCGAGTATAGATTACAGAGTATAGATTATGACTAATTGATGACTTAATTGATTATGGCTAATGACTATTGCAAACTGTTCTCTTCTCTAACATCTCTTTTCTCACTCTCTGAATGATGTCTTCTCCTTTCTCCTTTTCTGTGTTTGAATGGTGTCATGTGAGTCTCTCTTGCATGCATGTGCAGTCGGTTCTCCTCCCAGGTCTCCGTGGTGATGGTGGTCGCCATTTGGATGCTGCCCGCCCTTCCTCTCCTCACATAAGTTTTTCTTTTTTTACATGATGATGCTGGTCGTGTGGCTTGGGTCCTGGACTGCTCCGTTGGCATGTGGACACTGCTTGGCATCCTGTGCATCATGTTCTTCATACATTTTATGTCCACTATAATTCTGTTATCCTCTTTCAATGTTGTATTATGTAAATTGCGTGAACACAACATCCATTGCACGCTGTCCATCTTGGGAGAGAGATCCCTCCTCTGTTGCTCTCCCTGAGGTTTCTTCCTATTTTTTCTCCCTGTTAAAGGGTTTTTTTGGGAGTTGTTCCTTATCCGATGAGAGGGTCTAAGGACAGGCTGTTGTGTTGCTGTTAAGCCCACTGAGGCAAATTTGTAATTTGTGATATTGGGCTATACAAATAAAATTGATTTTGATTTGATTTTTGATTTGGTCTGCAAAATAATTGTAAAACGCTATTAATAATAAGGATGTGACATGACGAGTGTGTGCAGCTGATAGGGAAGGCATTTCAGCGATGGTTGTGTGATCCAGGGCAGCTTTCTATAAAAAAAAGTCAAAATTTAGAGAATAAAATCCAATTAAAAATCATATTTAAATGTTTTGTACAACACAGAAACAATACACGAAAAACGCATTGACAGATTACTTGAATACAACACTGCCACGAGCATAAAAGTGCAAATCTTCAGTTGAACATGAAGTCCATCCGCCTGTCTCCACGAATCTCTCCGTGACGTGCGTGACGTCATGTGACGTGGCGTGACGTGACGTGACCTTGATGGCTTTGGCTGGCTCGCACTCCTGCCATAAGCAGTGCCTTTCCTCGTCAGTTGATTTCGCCTTAAGCCGCTTCGTACAAATAAAACTGTTGTTTTTAAGGTAAAAAACGTGGCAGCTGTGGTTGCCAGAACTTTATCGTAATAACTATGGTAGAAGTTTTTCTATTATTACGGTAAAAGGTTCGTAGTTGTTTTTACGGTTAAAAAACAAAAACAAACAAACTGACGGTATAGTTCCGTTATAAAAAAAACAGACTCTTTTACAGCCTACGTCATCAAAAGTATGCGCGCGCATTTAGGAAACGGAAGTGAAACGCTACCCCCAAGCCTCCCGTTCATTCACGGATTCAGACGAGGAAGAGGAGATTACAAAGTTTATTCAGAAGTATAACCAGCGTCAAAATGTGCGGTTGTTGTGTGTTTGGCTGTACGAATCGGTACTCTCCCAACAGCGGACTGAAATTTTACCCAATCCCGACGGGATCACGGCCATTTCAGAGCAACCGGAGGCGCCTGTGGTTGCAAGCCATCAAACGTGTTGATGGAAACCGAACCGAGGACAAGATCCAGAATGCTGGCGTTTGCAGTGGCCATTTTATATCAGGTAAGTTATCTATCTACTCTTTGGTTTCACTGGAATGCCTGGTTTAGATGGAGACTAATATCTAAAGTAACCGATAAGCAGCGTTAGCTGGTATTATTTGGCTAATGTGGTGTGTCTGGCTATTTACAGGTGAGGCGTCACTGGACTCACAGAATCCTGATTTTGTGCCCTCTGTTTAAGTACACAAAACAAAGCCAGAACCCCGAGGCAAAGGTGGAAAGGTAAGAATAATTAGGCCTAACACTTCCTAATCGTTTTAGAATTACTTTTTCCCTCGTTCATTTCATGCTATTCAGTGCACTTTGGAGCTTGCAGCTGCTGGCTTTGAGAAAATGGGGCTGTATAACAAATATTTACCGTCTTAAGTTTAAAGTGAAGATAGCGATGTCTAAGATAGCTTTAAGAGGAGCTGCCAAACTCTGTTTCTATGCCACCATTAAGTTCAACATGGGACAACTCATTTTTTTCACAGGGCTTACCTCCATTATCTTTGACTGGCTGTGTGTAAAAATAACAGACAGTGTAGAAAGAATTAGCCAAAACCTCTCTCTACAGGATCATCTACTGGTTGCACTAATTAAATTAAGGCTGGACCTAACTACTACTGATTTAGCCTATAGATTTAAGGTATCAAAAACCACCTTATCAAATATTTGTCGGAGCTGGATACCTGCTATGGCCATAGTCCCCAAGCCACTCACGAAATGGCCCAGTAAGGGAGCTATACTAAAGAACATGCCTAAAATCTTCAAGCAGAACTTTAAAAGATGCCGGTGCATAATAGATTGCACAGAGGTTTTCATTGCTAGACCCAGTAATCTAACTGATTACTGGGTCTAGCAATGAAAATGATGACAGGGCAACAAGAAGACAATTATTATGCTGAATAATATTTTTTTTCAAGATTTTATTAATCTTGATTGAATTTTTACTAACGTCATGAAGCAGAGCATTAAAACAGAAACAGTACACAATAGAAACTAGACAATCTGATTTCCTGAATAAATAATCTGATGGTAAAGGTCAAACAAATACATTGAAATGACTCAGCGTCTATACGTCTTTATGATTTTCATCTCTGTACTATAAAAAAGCTCGGTTTTCAGGGTAGTTTATGGTGTTACAAGATGCAGGAGAACTTTTGAAAATGAATTAAATGCACAATGACAAAAGGAAACTTATCTAGCCTCTGTCAACTATTGCCTCCTGGTTTGACACTGTTCCTCCTAGACGTTTTGGAAGCTGCTGCAAGCTGCCTGCCTAGCCTCTTTGGTTTATGGAAGCTGATTTCCCCAAGTGGAACTGGCTTTACACCTTTCCTGCTTAGGTCTTTCCACACACATGCTTCAGCTGTAACTGCTGCTTTCCCTGTCCTCCCCATCCTAACACAGAGCTCAACTTTAAATAAAATTGCTGCTGCATGGCTGCAGCATGACCCAAGTCTGAAATGTGAAAAAGACAGAATAAAACATATTGACTTACCCAATATATGTTTTAATGTGATGGCAAGGGCTTGCAATTAACACTTAATCTCAGTCAAAATTAGGCTGTGGCTGAGAAGACTGTAAATTCTACTATATAATTTCGCATTTTTCCACTGCAAATTAATAACTTCCACAGCTGGAACTCTGAATCAACAAGACACTGTGTAGTTCATGATAATGTGAATTTCATGCCCCGTTTATCATGACTGAGTTACAGGGAAAGGCACATTTTGATGTGATGAGGGGAGAAAATGACAGTAAAATAGAAGCAGATTTCATTTTTGCAGAACAACTAGGCCGATATCATTAACCCAGGGCAAACTAGAAAAGCTACAGGACAAAAAATACTCACCCTGCCATGTAGGTACAATTGGCTGTGAGGACGTAGTTCTCGGGTTTGTTTATGATGACCCATGCCTCGTACATAGCCGTCTTGTGTCCTTGTCTTTGACTTGGCAAGACTTTGGATTTCAGGACACAAAACTCAGAGTCTATGTCATGGTATTTTATATTTTGTACGTGACCACAGACAACATAGTTGTAAGCATCCAGTGACTTGTATGCCCGCAACTTCTCTCTTGTGTATACGCTCGGTTTCTCCACCAAATATGTATATAGATCTGGCCACTGGATATTAGGCCTCTTAGGAACATCTTCCACCCAACCCAGCCACTGAGGATGCACAAGCCAGTGCGTTCTTAGTGCCGGTCCCAAGCCCAGACAAATGGGGAGGGTTGGATCAGGAAGGGCATCCGGCGTAAAATCTTTGCCAAATCAAATATGCGGATCATAAATAAGATTTCCATACCGGATCGGTCGTGGCCTGTGTTACCAACAACCGCCACCGGTACTGTTAACCAGCAGGGTGCCGGTGGAAACTATGCTACTGTTGGGCGAAGGAGAAGGAGAGGGGGAAGGCATGTCCAGAGGCAGCTAGAGAGGAGGAGGGGTAGGAATGTGGAGGTGAGAGTTGGAACTTTGAATGTTGGCACTATGACTAGTAAAGGGAGAGAGCTGGCTGATATGATGGAAAGAAGAAGGGTAGGCATACTGTGTGCAAGAGATCAGGTGAAAGGGGAGTAAGGCCAGGAGTATCAGAGGTGGGTTCAAACTCCTCTACCATGGTGCGAATGGGAGGAGAAATGGGGTAGGGGTAATTCTGAAGGAAGAGTATGTCAAGAGCGTGCTGGAGGTGAAGAGAGTGTCAGACAGAGTGATGAGTATGAAGCTGGAAATCGAAGGTGTATTGCTGAATGTTATCAGCGCATATGCCCCGCAAGTTGGGTGTGAGATGGACGAAAAAGAAGAATTCTGGAGTGAGTTGGACGACGTGGTGGAGAGGGTACCCCAGGAGGAGAGAGTGGTGATTGGAGCAGACTTCAATGGACATGTTGGTGAAGGGAACAGATGTGATAAGAAGGTGATGGGAAGGTATGGAGTCAAGGAGAGAAATGTGGAAGGACAGATGGTGGGCGATTTTGCGAAAAGGATGGAAATGGCTGTGGTGAATACATATTTCAAGAAGAGGGAGGAACACAGGGTGACATACAAGAGTGGAGGAAAGTGCTCACAGGGGTACTATATCTTATGTAGAAGGCGCGATCTAAAAGAGATTGGAGACTGCAAGGTGGTGACAGCGGAGAACATAGCTAGGCAGCATCGGATGGTGGTCTGTAGGATGACTTTGGAGACCAAGATGAGGAAGCGAGTGAAGACACAGCCGAAGATCAAATGGTGGAAGTTGAAGAAGGAAGACTGTTGTGTGGAGTTCAGGCAGGAGTTAAGACAAGCACTGGGTGGTAGTGAAGAGTTGCTGGATGGCTGGGCAACCACTGCAGAAATGGTGAGGGAGACAGCTAGGAAGGCACTTGGTGTGCCATCAGGACAGAGTAAGGAAGACAAGGAGACTTGGTGGTGGAATGAGTAAGTACAGCAGAGTATACAGAGGAAGAGGTTGGCAAAGAAGAAGTAGGCTAGTCAGAGAGATGTAGAAAGTAGGAGTACAAGGAGATGCAGCGTAAAGCAAAGAGAGAGGTGGCAAAGGCAAAGGAAAAGGCTTATGGTGAGTTGTATGACAGGTTAGACACTAAGGAAGGAGAAACGGACTTGTACTGATTGGCTAGACAGAGGGACCAAGCTGCAAAGGATGTGCAGCAAGTTAGGGCGATCAAGGATAGAGATGGAAATGTGCTGACAAGTGAGGAGAGTGTGTTGAGAAGTTGGAAGGAGTACATTGAGGGGCTGATGAATGAAGAAAATGAGAGAGAGAGAAGGTTGGATGATGTAGGGATAGTGAATCAGGAAGGTCAGTGGATTAACAAGGAGGAAGTGAGGGCAGCTATGAAGAGGATGAAGAGTGGAAAGGCAGTTGGTCCTGATGACATACTGTGGAGGCATGGAGGTGTTTAGGAGATATTGCAGTGGGGTTTTTAACTAGATTGTTTAACACAATCTTGGAAAGTGAGAAGAAGCATACTGGTACCGATTTTCAAGAACAAGGGCGATATGCAGAACTGTAGCAACTACAGAGGTATAAAGTTGATCAGCCACAGCATGAAGATTTGGGAAAGAGTAATAGAAGCTAGGTTAAGAGGAGAGGTGATGATCAGCGAGCAGCAGTATGGTTTCATGCCACGAAAGAGCACCACAGATGCGATGTTTGCTTTGAGAATGTTGATTGAAAAGTATAGAGAAGGCCAGAAGGAGTTACATTGTGTTTTTGTTGATTTAGAGAAAGCATTCGACAGTGTGCCGAGAGGAGGTGTGGTATTGTATGAGGAAGTCAGGACTTGCAGAGAAGTATGTAGGAGTGGTGCAAGATATGTATGAGGGAAGTGTGACAGTGGTGAGGTGTGTGGTTGGAATGACAGATGGGTTCAATGTGGAGGTGGGATTACATCAAGGATCGGCTCTGAGCCCTTTCTTGTTTGCAATGGTGATGGACAGATTGACGGAAAAGATCAGGCAGGACTCTCCATGGACGATGATGTTCGTGGATGACATTGTGATCTGTAGCGAGAGTAGGGTGCAGGTTGAAGAGAGCCTGGAGAGGTGGAGGTATGCACTGGAGAGAAGAGGAATGAAAGTCAGTAGGAGCAAGACTGAATACCTATGCGTGAATAAGTGAGAGGACAGTGGAATGGTCAGGATGCAAGGAGTGGAGGTGACAAAGGCATTTGAGTTTAAATACTTGGGGTCAACTGTCCAAAGTAACGGGGAGTGCAGTAGAGAGGTGAAGAAGAGAGTACAGGCAGGGTGGGGTGGGTGGAGAAGAGTGTCAGGAGTGATTTGCGACAGAAGGGTACCAGCAAGAGTTAAAGGGAAGGTTTACAAGATGGTTGTGAGACCAGTTATGTTATATGGTTTGGAGACAGTGGCACTGACGAAAAGACAGGAGGTGGAGCTGGAGGTGGCAGAGTTGAAGATGCTAAGATTTTCACTGGGAGTAACGAAGAAGGACAGGATTAGGAACGATTATATTAGAGGGACAGCTCAGGTTGAACGGTTTGGAGACAAAGCAAGAGAGGCAAGATTGAGATGGCTTGGACATGTGTGTTGGAGAGATGCTGAGTATATTGGGAGAAGGATACTGAATATGGAGCTGCCAGGAAAGAGGAAAAGAGGAAGGCCAAAGAGGTTTATGGATGTGGTGAGGGAGGACATGCAGGTTGCTGGTGTGACAGAGGAAGACGCAGAAGACAGGAAGAAATGGCAAAGGATGATCCGCTGTGGCGACCCCTAATGGGAGCAGCCGAAAGTAGTAGTAGTAGTAGTAGTAACGTCTTCCACCCACTCGGTAATACCACACGGATCTGGAAGTCGGTTGCCGTTCGCCAAAGTTAATTTATTCAGGTAACTTCCGCGATCTTTTGTCGTTAATCTCCTTGCATAGTTTGACAAGCTAGCTAACTCCGCCATACTTCCGTTGCCTAAATGCGCGCGCATCCAGACCTATGTCATCACTGTTTGCAAACAGTAAAAGGGTCTATACATAGCAGTGCAAGCTTGTTCCGTGTGCACTCATCAGCTGCTAGTGTGATTCAACAAAGAAAACACAGTTTAGGTTGCCCCGCGTCACGCCCCTAATTTCAGTGGACTGCAACCAATCAGAGGAGAAAACAATTGAACTTTTACAACCAACGGGGTAGGTAGTTACGATGCACAGCAACCAATGGTGAGGTAGAAAACATTACAACCAATGGGGTAAGAGCCCCAGCCCCTTACCCCGTTGATGTGTGTGTGTGTGTGTGTGTGTGTGTGTGTGTGTGTGTGTGTGTGTGTGTGTGTGTGTGTGTGTGTGCGCATTTTCTTTCTACAATAATGGACGTTTTATTATGTAGTAATATTGCATGGTTGATGTCAGTTCATGAAAGAGTATAAGTTATTCCATGGGAGTAAAAGTTAAAAGGTAAAAAGGATAATACACTAATGGTCTGTTACAAAAGACAGTTAGGTCTGCTTGAAAAGAGTAAATTCGTGGTCTGTAATAAGATTAAAACTCAGTGATAACGAGGTTAAAAAGATCATACGCTCATGAGAAGTTAATAAGATGTGTTTAAAAATGGTTAATAACAGCAAAAATTCTTTGGATGCTAAAAAGAGTTAATAGAGGTTAAGATGCTGAAAAGCCTTTAATTCATTCATTGTTTATTAATTCATCGGTTGTTTATTTACTTCTTTAGTGGTAAAAGTTATTATATGTGGTCTACAAAACAGTCATCATCTGCTAGCCGCAGATCGATTACTCATGCCTGCCTTTGTGCAGTAGGGGGAGCTCGTGCTCCTTTCTTCACTTGTGATACAGCCTTTAGTGGAGAAACACCGTGTTGAGTCATGTTTTTTCCCCTTTCCAGGGGTGTGTGTGTATATATATATATATATATATATATATATATATATATATATATATATATATGTATGTGTCGAACCCTTTAGTCGACTCATTAACGTTATCGCCCGCGGTGCGGAATACACGGGTTCGCATCCCGGCTGGGCGGTCCCCTCCATCGGATGCGCTTCCGGAAGGAAGGAAGGAAGGAAGGGAGGGAGGGATGTAACGATCACAGATGGATAGGCTCGGTAGGCCTTGACTAACGGGTTGGACCCTTTAGTCGAGCGGTTAGCGAGATACGAGTTCACGTCCCGGCTGCGGTGGTTCCTGCAGTTGCCCCCCGAATTCGCTATATTGGTGTCAGAAGTGGGATGTGTGCGGACACGCTTCCCGAAGGAGGGGGGGTAGTGTAACGTGCATGGATAAGTAGACACGTTAGCCCTTGGCTAACGGGTCGGACTCTTTAGTCGAGTGGTTAGTGATGTCTCCCGCAGAGATACGGGTTCGCGTCCCGGCTGCGGCGGGGCGGTTGCCCCTGAATTCGCTACAACATATATAGCGTTTTTTTTCCGAAACCATCAATGGTGTTGAGTGCTCGACTAATTATCAACACGGATACAGGAAACAAGAGTGCACAGCAACCAATGGAGAGGTAGAAAACATTGCAACCAATGGGACTGGGGTTTTGTTTTGAAAAGCATTTAGGGGCCGGGGCACTGTTGAAATGGCGTACATTAAAAATATTAAAAATATAACAAGGTAACTTATGTGAATATATATTGGGGTGGTGTTGGGGCACAGTTGGGAGGACAGGTAGTTAAAAAAAACATATTTAAAATAGCATATAAAAAATTTGAAAAAAACTAATAAAAGTCATATGTGTATCATCTAATGGGGGGGGATAAAAAAAGACGTTTCACTTATCGTTAAAAAGGAGATATTGTTTTCGGTGCCACCAGTTGCCGACACCGAAAAAAATATCTCCTTTGTAACGTCTTTATTACCCCCCCCCCCCATTAGATGATACACATATGACATTTATATATATAGATGTCAGCAAAACCTCCTGGAGGCAATGGTGGACACCTGTGGTGGGGTGTCTGTGGAGTCTATCCGGGGTTTTTTAAGGCACACAGGGGCATTTTTCTCACGCTGCCTGGCAAGAGCAAACATAATGTATGATGTTGAGGAGATATTATGGCCTGACCCAGACGTGAGAGGAGATGATGAGAATGCTGATGCTGTGCAGTGTAACCTGTATATTTGCTGCATTTGGAAATTGTGTGTTTTACTGTGCATGGACTCTTCCTTATATGTTTTGTCAGTGTGACATTCAAAGGTGAGATTTTTGACCAAAACATCATATACACTGGTATTCTCTTATCCACTAATGTAAGAGGTATTTATTGCAATGCTGTTTTGAGTCAAAATGTCTTTATGCATGCTCAATAATCCAGGTGAGGAAATCACAGAAAGGTGAATTGGTTCGTCTGGACACAACGTTTAGCGGGAGAAACGTTTCACCATTTATCCAAGTGACTTCATCAGTCTCAATTGACTGCAGGTATCCCCACCCTTATAAACAGCACAGTACAATACAGCTCTTAGCGACTGAAACCAACAACCAGCAGTTTCATATGCAGATATGGGTGCCCAGAAAGTGGTCCACCCCAAGGATGGGGTCCCCCGGCACAAACGGAGCACTATAGTGTACGCTGTTAAGTGTCAGAAGGACTGCAGTGACTTGTACATTGGGGAAACTAAACAGACGCTGGCGAACAGGATGCCACAACACGGGAGAGCTAACACGTCAGTCCAGGACTCCGCAGTCTACACCATCTACAGGCCAGTGGCCCCTCTTTCAGGGACAAGGATGTGCACATCCTTGATAGGGAGGAACGCTGGTTTGAACGGGGAGTCAAAGATGCCATCTATGTTACGAGGGAATGACCATCCCTGAAGTGGGGGGGGGGCTAAGGGTACATCTGTCGCCATCTTACAATGCTGTGATTACAACAATCCCTAATCCTTTGTGAATAGTACACACGGTCATTTAAACTAGTTAATGTCGCACCCATATTTGCATATGAAACTGGTCGTTGGTTTCGGTCGTTAGGCACTGTGTTGTTTATAAGGGTGGGGACACCTGCAGTCAGTTTAGACTGAAGAAGTCACTTAGCTGAGTGGTGAAACGAATCTGACAAGAAACATTGTATCCAGGTGAACTGATTCACCCTTCTTTGATCTTCTTACCTGGATTGTTGAGCATGCATCAAGACAGAGTCCGTGCTGTGATTTTACCAAGTGCCAAATTATTTCTCTGGAAACCTGCTCTAAACTTCCCTCCAGTGTGTAACAAACAGTCATATAGTCCCTGTTTCTGACAGCTTGTGTGTGCTGTTTGAGACAAAGTTCAAATTGGAACCCACAAGTGGGATGTTTGAACCGTTAGGTGTGAGTTTTTAAAATTTCGTGTGAAGATTTGAAAAGATATTGAGTTGTTCCAGGAAATGTGTCTGAGCCATTATGTAAAACTGTAATGGGTGATTAATGTTGTGCGTCATATGGTTTTTGTGTGTTGCTTTTATTTTCATTTTAACTTGTGTAAAACGTCATTGAGTACCCTGAAAAGTTTTCTATAAAACAATGTATTATTATTATTATTATTATACAAATGTCCTTTAACTTCATGCCGTAATACAATATAATAACTGGGCCCATTCCTTGGGCCTAGGGTTAGAATGAGGTACTAGAAGTCTATTTGATGGATAGTGCCTTTCTTAGGGTATGAGATGTTCCAGGTAGTGCGATCTTCTGTAGGTCTTGTATTCTGATGTTACCCGGGTTCCATTGGGTGTATTTCTCCATCCCTTTGTTATTATTATTATTATTATTATTATTATTATTATCAACCAGCCACTGGAGATGCACAAGCCAGTGCATTCTTAGTGCCGGTCCCAAGCTGGCACTAAGAATGGGGAGGGTTGTGTCAGGAAGGGCATCTGGTATAAAACCTTTGCCAAATCAAATATGCGGATCATAAATCAGATTTCCATACCATATCGGTTGAGGCCTGGGTTACCAACAACCACCACCGGTACTGTTGGCCAGCTGGGTGCCAGTGGAAACTATGCTACTGTTGGGTGAAGGAGAAGGAGAGGGGGAAGGCATATCCAGAGGCAGTGGGAGAGGAGGAAGGGTAGGAGTGTGGAGGCGAGAGTTGGAACTGTGAATGTTGGCACTATGACTGGTAAAGGGAGAGAGCTGGCTGATATGACGGAGAGAAGAAAAGTAGATATGCTGTGTGTGCAAGAGAGCAGGGGAAAGGGGAGTAAGGCCAGGATCATCGGAGGTGGGTTCAAACTCTTCTACCATGGTGCGGATGGGAGGAGAAATGGGGTAGGGGTAATTCTGAAGGAAGCGTATGTCAAGAGTGTGTTGGAGGTGAAGAGAGCGTCGGACAGAGTGATGAGTATGAAGAATTATTATCATAATTGTACAGACAGAGGCCCAATCTTCTCCATCTCTTTCCTGTCAGATGTCAACCCTAACTTTGAGCCCAAAATGTATGAAAGAGAACGAGGCATAAAAACAGCTTACGACAGAGGAACAATTTGTTTCCTCTCCCCCAAGCCATTTTAGTGACCCAAATTAAGTGTTTATTCTCTTGGAAGAAGAGAACAATGAAAACTGTCGTCATCATTCTAGAAGCTTCAGGAGTGAAGCAATGACATTTGGGATTTATGCTGGGCACATTTATTTTTTTCTGCATTTCATTCTCATATTTATTGTTGGCCTCATGTCTTGGTTAAATTTAACCTCAGTGTTTTGATGATTTATATGTGACAATGTTTAGTTGGGTAAAAGAAACATTGTAGAGAATAAGCAAATTGTGTGTGTGTGTGTGTGTGTGTGTGTGTGTGTGTGTGTGTGTGTGTGTGTGTGTGTGTGTGTGTGTGTCTAATGAAAGGGGTGGAGGTCTCTCGATTTGGTTGTAAACAGGCCTGTAAAGCATCTTCCAGCCCCCTCAGCCATCTGGTGAAAAACCGCTATACCATGGAGGTCTGTGATGCAGTTCCAGTGAACGCTTTTCCCCGCCCGGCAACAAAAACTCTCTACAGACAGCAGGCAGCTCTGCCTTACCCTTTGAAACAACACTTAGTCTGTACAATATCCATTGGAGTATGGGTAGTGACTTCTATCAATGCAGAAATGTGCACAGAACACGCCAAATGCTTAATTGTAACACATAAATTGTGACAAACCTACATACATTTGGATATCACACATACATTTCCATTTATCTCCAACAATTATTACCACTTGGAGACTAATTTTGCATTCCAGACACAAAATTGGATGTAGGAAGTTGCTACTTCATATTTCCAACTTCCAACCATAAAGCATTTCAGCGTCTGGAGCTCGAAAAGATTACATGTAAATGATGGAAATGGCTAAGTCACATACAGGATAAATGATACTGCTAACTGATATCCAGAGTGAAAAGTTTAATATAGATTAATGAAGAGATCCATAGTGAATTTGTTCTGAGCAGAACAGCTGCGCTTGCTCACTAAGCTAACGCCAACGTTTTGTGGTTAAACCCATGGTTACACATCTTTTCTCAATAAGTGGAGCAAGTTTTATAACACCATGTAGGAATCTTGATTCAACAATGCATTTTATCAGCTTAAAATTGTCTTAAGATGATTGTTTCTCATTCACAGTGTACTCTACCCTGTGTACTGCCATATAAAGGCCTCTCAGTGAAGTCAGGATTTATTGAATTCCACTTGAATTAGTAGTTGGGACTCGGACAATGAAAGGAATTTCACTGTTCCTAGGAGGATGACGGTTATTCCAATTTTCCAAGTTGTCGGGAACGCAGCATAAACCTTCCTGTATAAACCAGATTGTCAGTATAGGCTTGGATTTCTTTGTATTCTGTAGAAACTAAGTCGCATCAAATAGTTAGCCATGACATAAATCTTCTTGTCCCAGCTGGAGCTATTGTGCTGAGATAACTTTGGCAAATGTGAGATAATTCAAAATTCCTGGCCCCCGACAGCAACAACACACAACCTGCTTATCTGGAGTCAGATACGCTACTGCTACCGTTGCACCATGAGGTCATGTACATCTCATGTTCATATCATCGATCATGTTGCTGTGGTAATGCAATCAGATGCACCACCTCTGCATACAGCTCATCACAGTTTCAATATTTGGACATATTGGAAACAAGACGCTAATGGTTGTCCAACTGAACACAAATAAGTTGACCAGAATACATTCTGCCGATGGCCGGTTTTGGTCTGCAGTGCAGTAGGTGCGTTCAGGTCTGGCATGTGAGGGCCACTGTATAATGGTGTACTAACACCATGGGGAGGCCCATGAGAGATTGTTTTGACTGATGGTTTCTGAGTTCCTTTTCAGAGGAGAGGATTGGCAGATTCTGTACTATGTGATGACTCCTGCAGTTAAAGCTGTATGTCATTCGGTCTTTAAATGTACCTGCCCAAATTATCCCCAAGGCCACATTTAGGATTATGTGTCAGAAAATTTAAGTCTGATATACAATTAACTGAAATGTAAATGGGTATACAGCTACACAAGCTGACCAGTTTGGATGAAGGGGTCCAGAAAATGATATTAGCAAAAGTTTTCGCTGAACAGCTTGATCTAGAACCTTTATAGGTTTGGTGTTATGACGTCAGTGCCAGATAGCACCCTTAGTAAACACAGCATTCATTTAAGGTGTCTCAAAGTGCTTTCCATGTGTTTGTGTCATGTGGCTTTTCATCCAGTAATTACATGTTCTGCATGTATGTATGTTATGCCAACTGTTCCAGTTTACGGGTTTGACCCTCTGCTATGGTAAGGTCACAAATGCTACGTTTTTTCTGGACCCCCCCCCCCACATCATTTATCTACCAGTCCGATGGCAGAGTTTAACTTGGGCATCCAATGAGAAGCCGTAATAGGCGGGACTAATCACGACCGCGAGAATTCAATAACAGCTGCAGCGTTAAGCGCTTTTTCTCTGTGGCAAGAAGAACCTGCATGAGGGCGTCCGGGTAGCGTGGCGGTCTATTCCGGAGGGTTGATGCTAGATCCAACGGGGTGTAGGCACGGAAGTAGACGTGATTGGTTGTTGGTTAGGGTTAGGGTTTAAACTCTTTTGGAATTTCCATTGTTAGCAAGCGTTAACGTTAGCTATCGCTGCAGTACGATCTGGTAATGTATTAACATATGGTTTGTGTCTTAAAGTAGTTTTGAACTATAAGAACTCTTCCTTACCGTTTGTTTAATTGAGTTGGCGTTAGCGTAATGTGAGCTAGTGTTGTGGGTTTGTGTTTTTGTAGCTAGCTCTCACGTTGGGTTTGGGATTTCCAGTTTACCTAAAATCGTCCGTTCAAGTGTCAGACCAGCTTTCTGAGGGATATGCTACAAGGTCGTCAGAGATAACTCAACTGACAGATTTTTCACTGACCGACGTGTGTGGAATTATCAACGCAGAGACGTTATTTACTACCAATTTTATAATGGAGCACAATTTACCCGTTGCCGTTTCAGATCACATAGGTCACCTCGTTAACGCTGCATTTCCGGTCAGCAAAATCGCCTCAAAGTATGCGTGGGCAAGAGCCGAGACAACTGCCGTTACAGAAACCTTGGCAGCTACCTCCCCAACAGACCAGTCTTGAAGCATACAATACAACAGACCAGTCTTGAAGCAAGTATTGTATGCTTCAAGACTGGTCTGTTGGGGAGGGTAAGAGAGGGACCAGGTGCCAGCCCAGTACTGGAGATATCAAATCAGGTTGACTGTCTTAACACTTGGTATTTGGAGATTTGGCCCAGGGCTAACCCTGTTGGCATTTCTGACATCTAGTCAGAAATGTTAATTGGCTTGTAAAGATGGCTGCAGGGTTGTGAGCTCCTCCTGGGGGGGGGGGGGGGGGGGGTTAATAATTTCCTGACCTATTAAAAAGTCCTGGAACAGTGCAATTTAATCCGATTTTTCTATTTTTTTTATGTCATTAAGTGTGGATGAATGTTGTAGTCACAGACCGTGAGTGTTAAACCTTGGCCCTCTGCCTCCTCTTCCCTCGCCGGGGAAAAAAAAAAGCAAACTACCAGCCTCACTTACTGTGTCCTCTCCTATAGTACTGCAAGAGTTACCTATGACAATGCCAGCTCTGAAACAAAAATTAAGACGCTAGTCCAGCCTTAGCAATGCAATGAGCAAACGGCGCGGAGAGAGTATGAGGTATCAGCAAAACCGCCCCCTCCTACCACACAAAACCAACAAAGTGTCATATAAACCTACACATCATGACAGCGCACAGCCCAAGCAACCATTAGCGACTGACACTTCAGAACCATGGACAGTGAAGAGCGATCATGGCATTTTGCAACCCACCACCACAAACAAGCAATATTGTTCATAAATAATATTAGATTGGCACAGCTGCCTGTTAAATACATATGTTACGGTAAATGTGCATAATGACCGCTGAGTTGGCAAATTTACCAATTTCCATTTTCCCAGATAAACCTTAACATATACAATTTGTAAAAAATGTTTTGTTTATTTATTTATTTATTTTGGGCGGCACGGTGGTGCAGTGGTTAATGCAGCCGCCTCGCAGCAAGGAGGTCCTGGGTTCGAGCCCCGGGGTAGTCCAACCTTGGGGGTCGTCCCGGGTCGTCCTCTATGTGGGGTTTGCATGTTCCCCCCCGTGTCTGCGTGGGTTTCCTCCGGGTGCTCCGGTTTCCTCCCACAGTCCAAAGACATGTAGGTCAGGTGACTCAGCCATACTAAATTGTCCCTAGGTGTGAATTTGTGTTTGTGTGTGTGTGGGCCCTGTGATGGCCTGGCCTGGCGGCCTGTCCAGGTTGTCTCCCCATCTGCCGCCCAGTGACTGCTGGGATAGGCTCCAGCATCCCCGCGACCCTGAGAGCAGGATAAGCCATTTGGATAATGGATGGATGGATATACAAAACAGTGGCAGGGGCGGCCAGAATAAAATCAGTTGGCATGGTGCCCTATTAGATTTTAAATAAGCTACCAAATTAATCTCTGGTGTAGGTCTTCCTCAACTTCCTTTACCGATCAACTACCTATCCGGGGGGTATCCCAGCCGACCGGAGGATGCGCTAGTCTCGCGAACAGGACACATACCCACATCTGGCTTCCCACCCGCAGACATGGCCAAGTGTGTCTGTAGGGACGCCCGACCAAGCCGGAGGTGACATGGGGAGTCGTTCCGGTGATCCCCGAGTTGGTAGGTAATAGAAGAGACCACCACGCCACCCAGGTGCCCAGAAGATGAATATTATTTTTGAGGATATCTTGGGCACAAAGCAAGAGAGGCAAGATTGAGATGGCTTGGACATGTGCGGAGGAGTTATGCTGGGTATATTGGGAGAAGGATGGTGAATATGGAGCTGCCAGGGAAGAGGAAAAGAGGAAGGCCAAAGAGGAGGTTTATGGATGTGGTGAGGGAAGACATGTAGGTGGCTGGTGTGACAGAGGAAGATGCAGAAGACAGGAAGAGATGGAAACGGATGATCCGCTGTGGCGCCCCCTAACGGGAGCAGCCGAAAGTAGTAGTAGTAGTAGTAGTAGTAGAATATCTTGGGCGCCTAGAGGGCCCTGATGGTTCCCCGTCACTAATGTCAAATAGAGCATTCATATTTCAAAACTCAAAACACAGTAGCATTTGTCTTTACTATATCTTCACTGTTGATCTGTTCTTTTGTATTTGATCTTTTACAGCAGGGATAGGCAACATGGTCCAGAAAGGGTCCGGTGTGGGTGCAGGTCTTTGTTCCGACCGAGCAGTTACACACCTGATTCTATTAGTCAGCCAATAGTCTTTGCTAAGGACCTTGATTTGTAGACTCAGGTGTGTAACTCCTTGGTTGGAACAAAGACCTGCACCCACACCGGACCTTTCTGGACCATGTTGCCTATCCCTGTTTTACAGGAGAAACAAAACGGGTGTGCTGATGAATTGAGTAGGAAAGAAAGGGTTTTGGGGTCTGACAGAGAGCGGTCCGGTGAGGGAAACAGTATCTGTGATGGCAGGCTGAGCAGACAGGGCAGGTACAAAGGGTACCATTTAGTTTATGTCTGCCATACACCAAATCTGGGTAGTAGAGCCGGGGATTGTGGACTGGTGTCACAACAGCTGAAAGCCAACTTCAGCAAACTGCTGTGCTCATTTCTGAGACTCCCTATAAACATGCAGCTCATTGAACAGACAGCCGATTGCCGAAACAGTTTCCGAAAAACAGTGTGGAGCCGCTGTTATTCTGACCGTGCACTCCAAAGGGCTGTAGACGGCACCGCGTATGACACATACTGTTTGGATTGTCTTTCAAGCCTTGCAGTAGCACCATGGAAGCACTGAGGTTTTTTTCCCTAAAATGTTTCCCCGTCCACCATGACTTCATTTCTATTTGACTACAAGCTAGTCATCATTGGAACAAGCTACACAGACTATTATGGCCTGTATTCATTCTCCCATTAGGCTTACTGTGAGTGACCGCCTCCAGTAAAAATTGACTTGACCCAGACATAGCATAAAGCTGATGTGGTGGGGACACACGCACACACCACAAATACACAAATACATTCACAAATACATTATAAGACCTGGAAAATATGACGGTGGCTTTTGCAATGGTAAAGAAAACACAAACGCAAAGCGCACACTCAGTAAGTAGTGATCGGCGACTCGTAACAGAAAATGAGGGTGTCTCAGTAGTCTACATTTACTCAAGTAGCCCGCTTAAAGGTAATTGATCTCTCATGAAAGTTAAGTAATTTGTGTTGCAAAACCCTGGAACGACCGGGAATTCACTCCTACCCGAAACGGCCATGGGCGGTCAAAATGACCGCCGGTTTTTAAACTCTATATTCTGTCTAGATAAATACCCAGTTGAGATATGAATGCATTGCATATGTTAGTGTGTCTGTGAGGAAACGACTGACACCAAAAGTAACATTTTAACAACTTTAATACTGTTTTTCTAACAATTTAAAATGGCCGCTGTCCAACGCCTGTAAATACTGCAACGCCTCGGTGGTAGTCATGGTGCGTCTGAAATGGCGGCTGTACCCAGACATGACCATTTTGACCGCTCAAGGTCGTTTTAGGTAGATCTTACCATAACTTTTTTTGTTGCATGCAATTGATCTAAAACGAATTTTAATACAAATTATGCAATTTTAGGAGCATTCAGGGGGCGTCAGGTCTGCATCTTTTTCTTTTTTCACAAAGATATTAAAATTTGAAAATCCAAAACAAACATAACTGCCTCGGTCGTTCTAGTGTTGAGTTGTGATGACACACCTGCAGCCCACAAAAGGGAACAAAAGCTGTTTTACTGCTGCAGATGACACAAGTCCTTTACCGCCACTCCGAGAAACCTGCCGAGACTAAAGTCATACCAACCCAAGTGTTGTTTTACGTGCATCATAAGTCAAGTTGCAATGATGGCATTAGGCAAATCTGGAAATGCAAATTAAGGTTGGGGGTATGGGCTGTTGATTCATATTCAAAGACAGATGTTGGGGCTCGTTTTCATTATGTGTTTTCAAATTTCAGTCATTTTCAAACTCGGTTTTGAATGTCTTTCTGATGAACTGAAACGGAATGACGTCATTTTATCAAGTCCTGTTTGGGTGAATGGTTCAGCACTGACGAACAGAATTCCCTCTCACGTCATTGTTCCTCTCTACGGGAATTTCAAAAGATGGCAGGACCCGTAAACTCAAAACGGGGCGTGCGTCTTAGAATGTACATAGAGAAATTAGATTTATGAAGAAAAAAAAACAAAAGACATGATGGTGATTATTTTTATTTATTTTTTTAAATTTTTCTTTCACTTATGCAAAACGAAAAGTCTCATGCTTTAATAAAGCAGCATCAAGACAAACTAAGCAGAGCACGGGTCATTAAAAAAGTTGCACAAACCAGGCGTATTATTACCGTATGGAGAGTAATATTATGCATGTGTGGTCGGTAGAAGAAGAGGGGAGGGGGGTAACAGAGAAAGGAAACATTCTGACTGTGCAATGTTGTAATGCTAACATCATGGCACACTTATACCTTGCTAAAAGACTAATTCCTGGTGTGTACTTGCCACTTGCATACATGGAAATTAATGCGAATAGAAGATTCCGGTACTCGGTTTGGCAACACTGTAGTTATTACAAAGTGTTACCCACTGACACTGTTGGATAGACGCGTTTGCAGCGATTCAACACAGATAAAGTTAGCACGTCTGAGTCATGTTCTTAGCCAACCAACAACCCGGAGAAGTGAGCTGACTCATCAGCAAAACAAAACCAAAAAAACCTTTTAACCAAAGATTGCTCGAAGGTGATAGAGCACATCTTGCGTGTATCTCTGTCGATGGTGTTTCTTGTGAAATCCTGCTTCGAATGAAACTACATAGACAACACCAAGTGACAGGACACGAGGGAGACGCGTAGAGAGAATAGCGGTGGGGGTGAAGGGGAAAAACGAAATGCATTTCACCAATTGTCTTTTCAGTGATGATTATCATGTTGATTAGATCTTTTACATCTCACAACGGCAAATATTTCACTCGCAGCGCTCATGAAGCCTTCTTCCTTTCAGTGTTGTTTAGTCAGGAATCTTGCAGGTATCAAGCATTGCCAAACATTCACTTAACTGTCAACTGATACAGGAATTGCTGCAAAATAAAAAGCACACAAACGGCATCCGGGTGGTGTGGCGGTCTATTCCGTCGCCTACCAACACGGGGATTCGCTGGTTCGCATCCCTGTGTTACCTCCGGCTTGGTCGGGCGTCCCTACAGACACAATTTTCCGTGTCTGCGGGTGGGAAGCCAGACGGGTATAACGTAGGCCATGTTATAGGTTTATAACCTCTTGAAAGATCTCATTAATGTTCGTCTGTCTATGCTATGATTGGTTGAGTACGCATACTGTCTTCATACAGACGAGACGGAGGGGATAGCTAACGTTAGCCGTCGGCGTCAGAAGGGAAGGCGGCGTGGGTTAGGGTTAGGGTTAGGGTTAGAGACGGAGGGTCTCTCCGTCTCTTCTGTGTGATGACAATATTCACGCTCAACCAATCATAGCCATCTTTCAAGGGGGGGTTATAAACCAATAACGTAGGCCGTATGGCCTATGCTATAGCTCAAGCCGGATGTGGGTATGCGTCCCGATCGCTGCACTAGCGCCTCCTGTGGTCGGTCGGGGTGCCTGTTCGGGGGGGGGGGGACTGGGGGGAATAGCGTCATCCTCCCACGCGCTATGTCCCCCTGGCGAAACTCCTCACTGTCCGGTGAAAAGAAGCAGCTGGTGACTCCACACGTATCGGAGGAAGCATGTGGTAATCTGCAGCCCTCCCCGGATCGGCAGAGGGGGGTGGAGCAGTGACCGGTACGGCTCAGGGAGCGGGGTGATTGGCCATGTACAAGTGGGGAAGAAAAGGGGGGGGTGGAAAAAACCCAAATATTACCAATATTCAGTTACACCATTCAGTCGGTTAAACCAGTGTATGACCTGATGGCCTATAACATGCAGTTTTTGTGTTTTAATGCATTGTCTGTCAGCGGGGTCAGCGATATGAACAGCACAGGGGGGTCAGGGGTCAGATGTATATATTGTGCAACACTCGGAGACAGAAGGCCCAGTCGGGGGGCAGCTGGTGGCGGGACATTTTGTTTCCATCCAGTCGTAGGATCCTCATCCTGGAGTAAGACAGCGGTCCAACCTCTCTGCAGAAACTGGTGGTGTTGAACTCTGGAGGGGGAGGGGGGGGGGACCGAAAATCATCAGAACTGTTTAACAGAAAGACAACGTGCATGCTTAAACCGGACAAGTAGCTTTGTCAAAACGAAATGCCTTCTGCTGAGATCAGTACGTATTGTCCGAGCTGCAGAATCGAAACCCATCTCCCTGACCTCTCTCAAACGTTATTAGAGCTGTTGTACCAAGAAGTCATTTTTGTAATCTTGCTTCACGGCCCGCTGAGACAATACCCGGTTTGTTCGGAGTAGACGCTGCGTTCGGTATTAAGTGTTTTGCAGGTGTTGTGGCAAGGATAGATGAAGAGAAAACCACAATGGCTGCCGCCGTCTCCAGCTTTATTTCAGTTTGAGGCTTCGGTAGAGCGCAGCAGCTGGCGGGCTTCTCGCTAGACGGTGAGGTGGTGGGGGGGGGGGATAGCTGTCTCCCCCTGTCTGGTTGTTGCAGCTTGGTAAACATGTGTTAACAGCGGTCTCGTCTGCTGGATCACAGATTGAGAAACAACAGCACCGTCCATCACTTCGCCAGAACATTCCTTCCGTGGGCCAAAACTGCACCAAGACAACGCTTCCGACTCCGGGATGGTCATCTTCGTCAGCGGGTTTCGGAAACTCGTGCTAAATATTTGCCTAAAACTGTAAAGCCGTCCCTGGTGGCAGGTCCGGCGGACTCTTGATGTGAATTCTGTCCGTCTAAAGAGAGAGGCTGACGTAGCGCAGACACAGGACGGTGACAGAAAGGAATATGAAGAGAGGAACACGTTGTGCTTTTGGCTCGTGTGCCGCACTTGCCTTCGGAATCCATCACAGATGTTTTCAGACCGCTCGTTTCTGTTCTCCTCAACCTTATTTCTTCCCTCCTCTCCTCTCCTCTCCTCTCCCCTCCACCCATCTTATCTTATTTCCATTTCTCCCTCCACCGCCGCCCCCCCCCCTCCATCCCCTCCCGCCATTCTCTACTTCTTCTCCCTTCGCTTCTCCTCCGTGTGCAGCGACCGGGAGCCGAGCGGAGAAATAAATAGCTTTGTGTAGTTTACCTAATAGATGCCGTCACATTTTCCACATTTCCCCCCTTCTCCACTCACACAGCAGGTCGAGATGTCAAATCAGCCCAGAAGCCGAAACCAAAATATGGTTAATATTTGGGTTACACTCTGCTCTAGTTAATTTTAAAGTGTGTGTGTGTGTGTGTGTTTTACCTTTTATTTCATTGGCCTCCAGGTATAGATACTGAAGCGTGGTTGGGACTGGAGGAATGACAGTGAGCTTGTTGTAGGAGAGGTCCAGCTCCACCAGGCTGGAGACGTTGAAGACCAGCGGGTGGAGAGTGGGGCTTTGCAGACCACAGCGACTCAGGCGCAGGAATTTGAGCCCGTGGAACCCCAAAAAACTGTTGTCGTCGAGTGCAGAGAGCGAGTTGTTGGACAGATAGAGCTGCTCGACAGAGGGGGGCAGATTTCTTGGGACAGAGGAGAACAGGTTTCCACTGAGGTCCAACAGGGTCAAACTGACCAGATCTGGAGGAGGAGGATGAAAGGACAGGAGATGCACAGAAATGTACGGGATCGCCAAATGTAAACAGTCCAAATACAGGACAGACGGCAAGATTTTGCTGGATCCATTTATCATGTGAATTCTTTATGGGTTACCAATGCTAAAAGGCGTAGAATATAGATATAATGTGTATCTGGCTTGATTAGTCGTTCATATCCCACCTGCACCTACACTTTTGTCCACTAGATGGCGCCTGAAAATATATGCTATGCTTGAATAGCGGATACAAAATCAATTGCGAAAGGCGTGACTAACAGTAAATAACGAGAGCAGTCTTTGTTGGTACATGAATGTGGCTTCAACATGCAACAGAAGAACAAAATAATAATAAAGAAAGCACAGTCAGCAAAAACGGTCAGAATTAACACGATAGCCGACGCATGTCCGTCTGAATCCTGACCTGACCTGACTTGGTTAAAGTAGAGATTTCAAAGCACGGAAAGCCAGAGATTATTGTTGGATAATAATCACAATTGATTGATGTTTAAACGGGAAAACGTGTACTTTTGTTATCTTGCTTTGAAATGCGAGATGTAAATGTAAAGCAGGACAAAACAAAAGATTTTAATCCAAAGCGGAAGAGTTAGCTGGCCAGTTAGATGGATAACTAGATGACTTGCCACATAATTAGCCAACTAGCGAGTTGATAAATACTCAAATTAGACAGATGTGTTTTTTATTGGACGAGCTCAAAACTCACTTTTATCGTTTGGCATACTTATCTGAGCTTTATTATTGTACCGGGTTCATATCTCAGTACGGTCATTAAAAACAGTAAAAAGCCAAGAGTGATCAGCTATCAATATTATTTTACTTAATAACTTAATTAATTATAAATATTGTACAGTGTTTTATTACAAAATTGTCTCCTCGCTTCACATTTCTGGGGGAATGTCTGTGTGAGGTAGCTAACAAAACTGTGAGATCGTGTTAGTTGCACCACCACCATTCAAGAGAATGGTTGCCAGCGTTGCGGGAATTTCTACCGGCCGATGTGGTCACTGGTGGTGGTCACTCGAGAACGTTTGACTGATTGCACCTTTAAAACACAACGATAATAATAATGTAGCGAATTCAGTGGGCAGCTCGGAACCATCGCAGCTGGGACACGAACGTGGGCCCCCCGCATCACAAGCGACTACGTTAGCCAGTCGACTAAAGAGTCTGTCCCACTAGTCAGGGGCTAGCGAGTCTAGTCATCCGTGATCGTTACACTACCCCTCCTCCTTCGGGAAGCGCGTCCCCACGCTTCAGCGTATCAACTCCCTCACGCCTCCGGGCGCATGCACCTCCAATGGCCTCACAGTCTCACCATCCCAACTTCCGACACCAATGTAGCGAATTCAGGGGAGCAGCCGTGGTGCGAACCCCGGGTCTCCCGCACCAAGGGCGACTACGTTAACCAGTCGACTAAAGGGGTCCGACCCGTTAGCTAAGAGCTAGCGGGTCTAGCCATCCGTGGTTGTTACACTACCCCTGT